>NC_091153.1:58810974-58878474 GCF_040958095.1 Procambarus clarkii
AGCAGTGTTCCCCTACCAGTGTTCCCCAGCAGTGTTCCCCAAGCAGTGCTCCCCTAGCAGTGTTCCCCTACCAGTGTTCCCCAGCAGTGTTCCCCTAGCAGTGTTCCCCTAGCAATACTCCCCTGGCAGTGTTCCCCTAGCAGTGATCCCCTACCAGTGTTCCTCAGCAGTGTTCCCCTAGCAGTGTTCCCCTAGCAGTGTTCTCCTACCAGTGTTCCCCAGCAGTGCTCCCCTGGCAGTGTTCGCCTAGCAGTGTTCCCCTATCAGTGTTCCCCTGGCAGTGTTCCCCTAGCAGTGTTCACCTAGCATTGTTCCCCTAGCAGTGTTCCCCTAGCAGTGTTCTCCTACCAGTGTTCACCTAGCAGTGCTCCCCTAACAGTGCTCCCCTAACAGTGCTCCTCTAACAGTGCTCCCCTAGCAGTGCTCCCCTAGCAGTGTTCCCCTAGCAGTGTTCACCTAGCAGTGTTCCCCTAACAGTGCTCCCCTAGCAGTGTTCCCCTACCAGTGTTCCTCAGCAGTGTTCCCCTAGCAGTGTTCCCCTAGCAGTGTTCTCCTACCAGTGTTCCCCAGCAGTGCTCCCCTGGCAGTGTTCGCCTAGCAGTGTTCCCCTAGCAGTGTTCCCCAGGCAGTGTTCCCCTAGCAGTGTTCACCTAGCAGTGTTCCCCTAGCAGTGTTCCCCTAGCAGTGTTCTCCTACCAGTGTTCACCTAGCAGTGCTCCCCTAGCAGTGCTCCCCTGGCAGTGTTCCCCTAGCAGTGTTCCCCTAGCAGTGTTCCCCTAGCAGTGCTCCCCTAGCAGTGTTCCCCTAGCAGTGTTCCCCTAGCAGTGTTCACCTAACAGTGTTCCCCTAGCAGTGTTCCCCTAGCAGTGTTCACCTAGCAGTGTTCACCTAACAGTGTTCCCCTAGCAGTGTTCCCCTAGCAGTGTTCACCTAGCAGTGTTCACCTAACAGTGTTCCCCTAGCAGTGTTCCCCTAGCAGTGTTCCCCAGCAGTGCTCCCCTAACAGTGCTCCCCTAGCAGTGTTCCCCTAGCAGTGTTCCCCTGGCAGTGTTCCCCTAGCAGTGCTCCCCTAACAGTGCTCCCCTGGCAGTGTTCCCCAAGCAGTGTTCCCCTAGCAGTGTTCCCCTGGCAGTGTTCACCTAGCAGTGTTCACCTAGCAGTGTTCCCCTAGCAGTGTTCCCCTAGCAGTGCTCCCCTGGCAGTGTTCCCCTAGCAGTGTTCCCCTGGCAGTGTTCCCCTAGCAGTGTTCCCCTAGCAGTGTTCGCCTAGCAGTGCTCCCCTAGCAGTGCTCCCCTAACAGTGCTCCCCCTGGCAGTGTTCTCCTACCAGTGTTCCCCTAGCAGTGCTCCCCTAACAGTGCTCCCCTGGCAGTGTTCCCCTAGCAGTGTTGCTCTAGCAGTGTTCCCCAGCAGTGCTCCCCTAACGGTGCTCCCCTAGCAGTGTTCCCCTACCAGTGTTCCCCAGCAGTGCTCCCCTAACAGTGCTCCCCTGGCTGTGTTCTCCTACCAGTGTTCCCCTAGCAGTGCTCCCCTAACAGTGCTCCCCTAGCAGTGTTCCCCTAGCAGTGTTCTCCTACCAGTGTTCCCCAGCATTGTTCCCCTAGCAGTGTTCCCCTAGCAGTGTTTTCCTACCAGTGTTCACCTAGCATTGCTCCCCTAACAGTGCTCCCCTAACAGTGCTCCCCTAGCAGTGTTCCCCTAGCAGTGTTACCCGACCAGTGTTCCCCAGCAGTGTTCCCCTAGCAGTGTTCCACTAGCAGTGTTCCCCTACCAGTGTTCCCCCAGCAGTGTTCCCCTAGCAGTGTTCCCCTAGCAGTGCTCCCCTGGCAGTGTTCCCCTAGCAGTGATCCCCTACCAGTGTTCCTCAGCAGTGTTCCCCTAGCAGTGTTCCCCTAGCAGTGTTCTCCTACCAGTGTTCCCCAGCAGTGCTCCCCTGGCAGTGTTCGCCTAGCAGTGTTCCCCTAGCAGTGTTCCCCAGGCAGTGTTACCCTAGCAGTGTTCACCTAGCAGTGTTCCCCTAGCAGTGTTCCCCTAGCAGTGTTCTCCTACCAGTGTTCACCTAGCAGTGCTCCCCTAGCAGTGCTCCCCTGGCAGTGTTTCCCTAGCAGTGTTCCCCTAGCAGTGTTCCCCTTGCAGTGTTCCCCTAGCAGTGCTCCCCTAGCAGTGTTCCCCTAGCAGTGTTCCCCTAGCAGTGTTCACCTAACAGTGTTCCCCTAGCAGTGTTCCCCTAGCAGTGTTCACCTAGCAGTGTTCACCTAACAGTGTTCCCCTAGCAGTGTTCCCCTAGCAGTGTTCACCAGCAGTGCTCCCCTAACAGTGCTCCCCTAGCAGTGTTCCCCTAGCAGTGTTCCCCTGGCAGTGTTCCCCTAGCAGTGCTCCCCTAACAATGCTCCCCTGGCAGTGTTCCCCAAGCAGTGTTCCCCTAGCAGTGTTCCCCTGGCAGTGTTCACCTAGCAGTGTTCACCTAGCAGTGTTCCCCTAGCAGTGTTCCCCTAGCAGTGTTCCTCTAGCAGTGTTCACCTGGCAGTGTTCCCCTAGCAGTGCTCCCCTGGCAGTGTTCCCCTAGCAGTGTTCCCCTGGCAGTGCTCCCCTAGCCGTGTTCCCCTCGCCGTGTTCCCCTAGCAGTGTTCCCCTAGCAGTGCTCCCCTAGCAGTGCTCCCCTGGCAGTGTTCCTCTAGCAGTGCTCCCCTAGCAGTGTTTCCCAAGCAGTGTTCCCCTAGCAGTGCTCCCCTAGCAGTGTTCACCTAACAGTGTTCACCTAGCAATGTTCACCTAGCAATGTTCACCTAGCAGTGTTCACCTAGCAGTGTTCCCCTGGCAGTGTTCACCTAGCAGTGCTCCCCCTAGCAGTGTTCACCTAGCAATGTTCACCTAGCAATGTTCACCTAACAGTGTTCCGCTAGCAGTGTTCAACTAGCAGTGTTCCCCTAGCAGTGTTCACCTGGCAGTGTTCCCCTTGCAGTACTCGCCTGGCAGTGTTCCCTAGCAGTGTTCCCCTAGCAGTATTCCCCTAGCAGTGTTCCCCTAGCAGTATTCACCTGGCAGTGTTCCCCTAGCAGTGCTCCCCTAGCAGTGTTCCCCTTGCAGTGTTCCCCTAGCAGTGTTCCCCTAGCAGTGTTCACCTGGCAGTGTTCCCCTAGCAGTGCTCCCCTGGCAGTGTTCCCCTACCAGTGTTCCCCAGCAGTGCTCCCCTAACAGTGCTCCCCTGGCAGTGTTCTCCTACCAGTGTTCCCCTAGCAGTGCTCCCCTAACAGTGCTCCCCTAGCAGTGTTCCCCTAGCAGTGTTCTCCTACCAGTGTTCCCCAGCAGTGTTCCCCTAGCAGTGTTCCCCTAGCAGTGTTCTCCTACCAGTGTTCACCTAGCAGTGCTCCCCTAACAGTGCTCCCCTAACAGTGCTCCCCAAGCAGTGTTCCCCTAGCAGTGTTCCCCTACCAGTGTTCCCCAGCAGTGTTCCCCAAGCAGTGTTCCCCTAGCAGTGTTCCCCTACCAGTGTTCCCCAGCAGTGTTCCCCTAGCAGTGTTCCCCTAGCAATGCTCCCCTGGCAGTGTTCCCCTAGCAGTGATCCCCTACCAGTGTTCCTCAGCAGTGTTCCCCTAGCAGTGTTCCCCTAGCAGTGTTCTCCTACCAGTGTTCCCCAGCAGTGCTCCCCTGGCAGTGTTCGCCTAGCAGTGTTCCCCTATCAGTGTTCCCCTGGCAGTGTTCCCCTAGCAGTGTTCACCTAGCAGTGTTCCCCTAGCAGTGTTCCCCAGGCAGTGTTCCCCTAGCAGTGTTCACCTAGCAGTGTTCTCCTACCAGTGTTCACTTAGCAGTGCTCCCCTAACAGTGCTCCCCTAACAGTGCTCCCCTAACAGTGCTCCCCTAGCAGTGCTCCCCTAGCAGTGTTCCCCTAGCAGTGTTCACCTAGCAGTGTTCCCCTAACAGTGCTCCCCTAGCAGTGTTCCCCTACCAGTGTTCCTCAGCAGTGTTCCCCTAGCAGTGTTCCCCTAGCAGTGTTCTCCTACCAGTGTTCCCCAGCAGTGCTCCCCTGGCAGTGTTCGCCTAGCAGTGTTCCCCTAGCAGTGTTCCCCAGGCAGTGTTCCCCTAGCAGTGTTCACCTAGCAGTGTTCCCCTAGCAGTGTTCCCCTAGCAGTGTTCTCCTACCAGTGTTCACCTAGCAGTGCTCCCCTAGCAGTGTTCCCCAGCAGTGTTCCCCTAGCAGTGTTCCCCTAGCAATGCTCCCCTGGCAGTGTTCCCCTAGCAGTGATCCCCTACCAGTGTTCCTCAGCAGTGTTCCCCTAGCAGTGTTCCCCTAGCAGTGTTCTCCTACCAGTGTTCCCCAGCAGTGCTCCCCTGGCAGTGTTCGCCTAGCAGTGTTCCCCTATCAGTGTTCCCCTGGCAGTGTTCCCCTAGCAGTGTTCACCTAGCAGTGTTCCCCTAGCAGTGTTCCCCAGGCAGTGTTCCATAGCAGTGTTCACCTAGCAGTGTTCTCCTACCAGTGTTCACTTAGCAGTGCTCCCCTAACAGTGCTCCCCTAACAGTGCTCCCCTAACAGTGCTCCCCTAGCAGTGCTCCCCTAGCAGTGTTCCCCTAGCAGTGTTCACCTAGCAGTGTTCCCCTAACAGTGCTCCTCTAGCAGTGTTCCCCTACCAGTGTTCCTCAGCAGTGTTCCCCTAGCAGTGTTCCCCTAGCAGTGTTCTCCTACCAGTGTTCCCCAGCAGTGCTCCCCTGGCAGTGTTCGCCTAGCAGTGTTCCCCTAGCAGTGTTCCCCAGGCAGTGTTCCCCTAGCAGTGTTCACCTAGCAGTGTTCCCCTAGCAGTGTTCCCCTAGCAGTGTTCTCCTACCAGTGTTCACCTAGCAGTGCTCCCCTAGCAGTGCTCCCCTGGCAGTGTTCCCCTAGCAGTGTTCCCCTAGCAGTGTTCCCCTAGCAGTGTTCCCCTAGCAGTGCTCCCCTAGCAGTGTTCCCCTAGCAGTGTTCCCCTAGCAGTGTTCGCCTAGCAGTGCTCCCCTAGCAGTGCTCCCCTAACAGTGCTCCCCCTGGCAATGTTCTCCTACCAGTGTTCCCCTAGCAGTGCTCCCCTAACAGTGCTCCCCTGGCAGTGTTCCCCTAGCAGTGTTGCTCTAGCAGTGTTCCCCAGCAGTGCTCCCCTAACGGTGCTCCCCTAGCAGTGTTCCCCTACCAGTGTTCCCCAGCAGTTCTCCCCTAACAGTGCTCCCCTGGCTGTGTTCTCCTACCAGTGTTCCCCTAGCAGTGCTCCCCTAACAGTGCTCCCCTAGCAGTGTTCCCCTAGCAGTGTTCTCCTACCAGTGTTCCCCAGCAGTGTTCCCCTAGCAGTGTTCCCCTAGCAGTGTTTTCCTACCAGTGTTCACCTAGCAGTGCTCCCCTAACAGTGCTCCCCTAACAGTGCTCCCCTAGCAGTGTTCCCCTAGCAGTGTTACCCGACCAGTGTTCCCCAGCAGTGTTCCCCTAGCAGTGTTCCACTAGCAGTGTTCCCCTACCAGTGTTCCCCCAGCAGTGTTCCCCTAGCAGTGTTCCCCTAGCAGTGCTCCCCTGGCAGTGTTCCCCTAGCAGTGATCCCCTACCAGTGTTCCTCAGCAGTGTTCCCCTAGCAGTGTTCCCCTAGCAGTGTTCTCCTACCAGTGTTCCCCAGCAGTGCTCCCCTGGCAGTGTTCGCCTAGCAGTGTTCCCCTAGCAGTGTTCCCCAGGCAGTGTTCCCCTAGCAGTGTTCACCTAGCAGTGTTCCCCTAGCAGTGTTCCCCTAGCAGTGTTCTCCTACCAATGTTCACCTAGCAGTGCTCCCCTAGCAGTGCTCCCCTGGCAGTGTTCCCCTAGCAGTGTTCCCCTAGCAGTGTTCCCCTAGCAGTGTTCCCCTAGCAGTGCTCCCCTAGCAGTGTTCCCCTAGCAGTGTTCCCCTAGCAGTGTTCACCTAACAGTGTTCCCCTAGCAGTGTTCCCCTAGCAGTGTTCCCCTAGCAGTGTTCACCTAGCAGTGTTCACCTAACAGTGTTCCCCTAGCAGTGTTCCCCTAGCAGTGTTCCCCAGCAGTGCTCCCCTAACAGTGCTCCCCTAGCAGTGTTCCCCTAGCAGTGTTCCCCTGGCAGTGTTCCCCTAGCAGTGCTCCCCTAACAATGCTCCCCTGGCAGTGTTCCCCAAGCAGTGTTCCCCTAGCAGTGTTCCCCTGGCAGTGTTCACCTAGCAGTGTTCACCTAGCAGTGTTCCCCTAGCAGTGTTCCCCTAGCTGTGCTCCCCTGGCAGTGTTCCCCTAGCAGTGTTCCCCTGGCAGTGTTCCCCTAGCAGTGTTCCCCTAGCAATGCTCCCCAAGCAGTGCTGCCCTAGCAGTGTTCCTCTAGCAGTGTTCCCCTAGCAGTGTTCCCCTAGCAGTGCTCACCTGGCAGTGTTCCCCTAGCAGTGCTCCCCTGGCAGTGTTCCCCTGGCAGTGTTCACCTAGCATTGTTCCCCTAGTAGTGCTCCCCTAGCAGTGCTGCCCTAGCAGTGTTCCCCTAGCAGTGTTCCCCTTGCAGTATTCCCCTAGCAGTGTTCCCCTAGCAGTATTCACCTGGCAGTGTTCCCCTAGCAGTGCTCCCCTAGCAGTGTTCCCCTAGCAGTGCTCCCCTGGCAGTGTTCCCCTACCAGTGTTCCCCAGCAGTGCTCCCCTAACAGTGCTCCCCTGGCAGTGTTCTCCTACCAGTGTTCCCCTAGCAGTGCTCCCCTAACAGTGCTCCCCTAGCAGTGTTCCCCTAGCAGTGTTCTCCTACCAGTGTTCCCCAGCAGTGTTCCCCTAGCAGTGTTCCCCTAGCAGTGTTCTCCTACCAGAGTTCACCTAGCAGTGCTCCCCTAACAGTGCTCCCCTAACAGTGCTCCCCTAGCAGTGTTCCCCTAGCAGTGTTACCCGACCAGTGTTCCCCAGCAGTGTTCCCCTAGCAGTGTTCCTCTAGCAGTGTTCCCCTACCAGTGTTCCCCCAGCAGTGTTCCCCTAGCAGTGTTCCCCTAGCAGTGCTCCCCTGGCAGTGTTCCCCTAGCAGTGATCCCCTACCAGTGTTCCTCAGCAGTGTTCCCCTAGCAGTGTTCCCCTAGCAGTGTTCTCCTACCAGTGTTCCCCAGCAGTGCTCCCCTGGCAGTGTTCGCCTAGCAGTGTTCCCCTAGCAGTGTTCCCCAGGCAGTGTTCCCCTAGCAGTGTTCACCTAGCAGTGTTCCCCTAGCAGTGTTCCCCTAGCAGTGTTCTCCTACCAGTGTTCACCTAGCAGTGCTCCCCTAGCAGTGCTCCCCTGGCAGTGTTCCCCTAGCAGTGTTCCCCTAGCAGTGTTCCCCTAGCAGTGTTCCCCTAGCAGTGCTCCCCTAGCAGTGTTCCCCTAGCAGTGTTCCCCTAGCAGTGTTCACCTAACAGTGTTCCCCTAGCAGTGTTCCCCTAGCAGTGTTCACCTAGCAGTGTTCACCTAACAGTGTTCCCCTAGCAGTGTTCCCCTAGCAGTGTTCACCTAGCAGTGTTCACCTAACAGTGTTCCCCTAGCAGTGTTCCCCTATCAGTGTTCCCCAGCAGTGCTCCCCTAACAGTGCTCCCCTAGCAGTGTTCCCCTAGCAGTGTTCCCCTGGCAGTGTTCCCCTAGCAGTGCTCCCCTAACAATGCTCCCCTGGCAGTGTTCCCCAAGCAGTGTTCCCCTAGCAGTGTTCCCCTGGCAGTGTTCACCTAGCAGTGTTCACCTCGTCACAGTGTTCACCGTTCACAGTGTTCACCTGAGGGGCCTCGTTGCCTGGTGGATAGCGCGCAGGATTCGTAATTCTGTGGCGCGGGTTCGATTCCCGCACGAGGCAGAAACCAATGGGCAAAGTTTCTTTCACCCTGAATGCCCCTGTTACCTAGCAGTAAATAGGTACCTGGGAGTTAGTCAGCTGTGACGGGCTGCTTCCTGGGGTGTGTGTGTGTGTGTGTGGTGTGAAAAAAAAAAAAAAAAAAAAAAAAAAAAAAAAAATAGTAGTTAGTAAACAGTTGATTGACAGTTGAGAGGCGGGCCGAAAGAGCAAAGCTCAACCCCCGTAAAAACACAACTAGTAAACACCTAGCAGTGTTCCCCTAGCAGTGTTCCCCTAGCAGTGTTCCCCTAGCAGTGTTCACTTGGCAGTGTTCCCCTAGCAGTGCTCCCCTGGCAGTGTTCCCCTAGCAGTGTTCCCCTGGCAGTGCTCCCCTAGCCGTGTTCCCCTAGCCGTGTTCCCCTCGCCGTGTTCCCCTAGCAGTGTTCCCCTAGCAGTGCTCCCCTAGCAGTGCTCCCCTGGCAGTGTTCCTTTAGCAGTGCTCCCCTAGCAGTGTTTCCCAAGCAGTGTTCCCCTGGCAGTGCTCCCCTAGCAGTGTTCACCTAACAGTGTTCACCTAGCAATGTTCACCTAGCAATGTTCACCTAGCAGTGTTCACCTAGCAGTGTTCCCCTGGCAGTGTTCACCTAGCAGTGCTCCCCCTAGCAGTGTTCACCTAGCAATGTTCACCTAGCAATGTTCACCTAGCAGTGTTCACCGAGCAGTGTTCCCCTGGCAGTGTTCACCTAGCAGTGTTCCCCTAGCAGTGTTCAACTAGCAGTGTTCCCCTAGCAGTGTTCACCTGGCAGTGTTCCCCTAGCAGTACTCCCCTGGCAGTGTTCCCTAGCAGTGTTCCCCTAGCAGTATTCCCCTAGCAGTGTTCCCCTAGCAGTATTCACCTGGCAGTGTTCCCCTAGCAGTGCTTCCCTAGCAGTGTTCCCCTTGCAGTATTCCCCTAGCAGTGTTCCCCTAGCAGTGTTCACCTGGCAGTGTTCCCCTAGCAGTGCTCCCCTGGCAGTGTTCCCCTACCAGTGTTCCCCAGCAGTGCTCCCCTAACAGTGCTCCCCTGGCAGTGTTCTCCTGCCAGTGTTCCCCTAGCAGTGCTCCCCTAACAGTGCTCCCCTAGCAGTGTTCCCCTAGCAGTGTTCTCCTACCAGTGTTCCCCAGCAGTGTTCCCCTAGCAGTGTTCCCCTAGCAGTGTTCTCCTACCAGTGTTCACCTAGCAGTGCTCCCCTAACAGTGCTCCCCTAACAGTGCTCCCCAAGCAGTGTTCCCCTAGCAGTGTTCCCCTACCAGTGTTCCCCAGCAGTGTTCCCCAAGCAGTGTTCCCCTAGCAGTGTTCCCCTACCAGTGTTCCCCAGCAGTGTTCCCCTAGCAGTGTTCCCCTAGCAATGCTCCCCTGGCAGTGTTCCCCTAGCAGTGATCCCCTACCAGTGTTCCTCAGCAGTGTTCCCCTAGCAGTGTTCCCCTAGCAGTGTTCCCCTAGCAGTGTTCCCCAGGCAGTGTTCCCCTAGCAGTGTTCACCTAGCAGTGTTCCCCTAGCAGTGTTCCCCTAGCAGTGTTCTCCTACCAGTGTTCACCTAGCAGTGCTCCCCTAGCAGTGCTCCCCTGGCAGTGTTCCCCTAGCAGTGTTCCCCTAGCAGTGTTCCCCTAGCAGTGTTCCCCTAGCAGTGCTCCCCTAGCAGTGTTCCCCTAGCAGTGTTCCCCTAGCAGTGTTCGCCTAGCAGTGTTCCCCTAGCAGTGCTCCCCTAACAGTGCTCCCGCTGGCAGTGTTCTCCTATCAGTGTTCCCCTAGCAGTGCTCCCCTAACAGTGCTCCCCTGGCAGTGTTCCCCTAGCAGTGTTGCTCTAGCAGTGTTCCCCAGCAGTGCTCCCCTAACGGTGCTCCCCTAGCAGTGTTCCCCTACCAGTGTTCCCCAGCAGTTCTCCCCTAACAGTGCTCCCCTGGCTGTGTTCTCCTACCAGTGTTCCCCTAGCAGTGCTCCCCTAACAGTGCTCCCCTAGCAGTGTTCCCCTAGCAGTGTTCTCCTACCAGTGTTCCCCAGCAGTGTTCCCCTAGCAGTGTTCCCCTAGCAGTGTTTTCCCACCAGTGTTCACCTAGCAGTGCTCCCCTAACAGTGCTCCCCTAACAGTGCTCCCCTAGCAGTGTTCCCCTAGCAGTGTTACCCGACCAGTGTTCCCCAGCAGTGTTCCCCTAGCAGTGTTCCACTAGCAGTGTTCCCCTACCAGTGTTCCCCCAGCAGTGTTCCCCTAGCAGTGTTCCCCTAGCAGTGCTCCCCTGGCAGTGTTCCCCTAGCAGTGATCCCCTACCAGTGTTCCTCAGCAGTGTTCCCCTAGCAGTGTTCCCCTAGCAGTGTTCTCCTACCAGTGTTCCCCAGCAGTGCTTCCCTGGCAGTGTTCGCCTAGCAGTGTTCCCCTAGCAGTGTTCCCCAGGCAGTGTTCCCCTAGCAGTGTTCACCTAGCAGTGTTCCCCTAGCAGTGTTCCCCTAGCAGTGTTCTCCTACCAGTGTTCACCTAGCAGTGCTTCCCTAGCAGTGCTCCCCTGGCAGTGTTCCCCTAGCAGTGTTCCCCTAGCAGTGTTCCCCTAGCAGTGCTCCCCTAGCAGTGTTCCCCTAGCAGTGTTCCCCTAGCAGTGTTCACCTAACAGTGTTCCCCTAGCAGTGTTCCCCTAGCAGTGTTCACCTAGCAGTGTTCACCTAACAGTGTTCCCCTAGCAGTGTTCCCCTAGCAGTGTTCACCTAGCAGTGTTCACCTAACAGTGTTCCCCTAGCAGTGTTCCCCTAGCAGTGTTCCCCAGCAGTGCTCCCCTAACAGTGCTCCCCAAGCAGTGTTCCCCTAGCAGTGTTCCCCTGGCAGTGTTCCCCTAGCAGTGCTCCCCTAACAATGCTCCCCTGGCAGTGTTCCCCAAGCAGTGTTCCCCTAGCAGTGTTCCCCTGGCAGTGTTCACCTAGCAGTGTTCACCTAGCAGTGTTCCCCTAGCAGTGTTCCCCTAGCAGTGCTCCCCTGGCAGTGTTCCCCTAGCAGTGTTCCCCTGGCAGTGTTCCCCTAGCAGTGTTCCCCTAGCAGTGCTCCCCAAGCAGTGCTGCCCTAGCAGTGTTCCTCTAGCAGTGTTCCCCTAGCAGTGTTCCCCTAGCAGTGCTCACCTGGCAGTGTTCCCCTAGCAGTGCTCCCCTGGCAGTGTTCCCCTGGCAGTGTTCACCTAGCAGTGTTCCCCTAGTAGTGCTCCCCTAGCAGTGCTGCCCTAGCAGTGTTCCCCTAGCAGTGTTCCCCTAGCAGTATTCCCCTAGCAGTGTTCCCCTAGCAGTATTCACCTGGCAGTGTTCCCCTAGCAGTGCTCCCCTAGCAGTGTTCCCCTAGCAGTGCTCCCCTGGCAGTGTTCCCCTACCAGTGTTCCCCAGCAGTGCTCCCCTAACAGTGCTCCCCTGGCAGTGTTCTCCTACCAGTGTTCCCCTAGCAGTGCTCCCCTAACAGTGCTCCCCTAGCAGTGTTCCCCTAGCAGTGTTCTCCTACCAGTGTTCCCCAGCAGTGTTCCCCTAGCAGTGTTCCCCTAGCAGTGTTCTCCTACCAGAGTTCACCTAGCAGTGCTCCCCTAACAGTGCTCCCCTAACAGTGCTCCCCTAGCAGTGTTCCCCTAGCAGTGTTCCCCTACCAGTGTTCCCCAGCAGTGTTCCCCAAGCAGTGTTCCCCTAGCAGTGTTCCCCTACCAGTGTTCCCCAGCAGTGTTCCCCTAGCAGTGTTCCCCTAGCAATACTCCCCTGGCAGTGTTCCCCTAGCAGTGATCCCCTACCAGTGTTCCTCAGCAGTGTTCCCCTAGCAGTGTTCCCCTCGCAGTGTTCTCCTACCAGTGTTCCCCAGCAGTGCTCCCCTGGCAGTGTTCGCCTAGCAGTGTTCCCCTATCAGTGTTCCCCTGGCAGTGTTCCCCTAGCAGTGTTCACCTAGCAGTGTTCCCCTAGCAGTGTTCCCCTAGCAGTGTTCTCCTACCAGTGTTCACCTAGCAGTGCTCCCCTAGCAGTGCTCCCCTGGCAGTGTTCCCCTAGCAGTGTTCCCCTAGCAGTGCTCCCCTAGCAGTGTTCCCCTAGCAGTGCTCCCCTAGCAGTGTTCCCCTAGCAGTGTTCCCCTAGCAGTGTTCACCTAACAGTGTTCCCCTAGCAGTGTTCCCCTAGCAGTGTTCACCTAGCAGTGTTCACCTAACAGTGTTCCCCTAGCAGTGTTCCCCTAGCAGTGTTCACCTAGCAGTGTTCACCTAACAGTGTTCCCCTAGCAGTGTTCCCCTAGCAGTGTTCCCCAGCAGTGCTCCCCTAACAGTGCTCCCCTAGCAGTGTTCCCCTAGCAGTGTTCCCCTGGCGGTGTTCCCCTAGCAGTGCTCCCCTAACAGTGCTCCCCTGGCAGTGTTCCCCAAGCAGTGTTCCCCTAGCAGTGTTCCCCTGGCAGTGTTCACCTAGCAGTGTTCACCTAGCAGTGTTCCCCTAGCAGTGTTCCCCTAGCAGTGCTCCCCTGGCAATCTTCCCCTAGCAGTGTTCCCCTGGCAGTGTTCCCCTAGAAGTGTTCCCCTAGCAGTGCTCCCCAAGCAGTGCTGCCCTAGCAGTGTTCCTCTAGCAGTGTTCCCCTAGCAGTGTTCCCCTAGCAGTGCTCACCTGGCAGTGTTCCCCTAGCAGTGCTCCCCTGGCAGTGTTCCCCTGGCAGTGTTCACCTAGCAGTGTTCCCCTAGTAGTGCTCCCCTAGCAGTGCTGCCCTAGCAGTGTTCCTCTAGCAGTGTTCCCCTAGCAGTGTTCCCCTAGCAGTGTTCACCTGGCAGTGTTCCCCTAGCAGTGCTCCCTGGCAGTGTTCCCCTAGCAGTGTTCCCCTGGCAGTGTTCCCCTAGCAGTGTTCCCCTAGCAGTGTTCCCCTGGCAGTGTTCCGCTAGCAATGTTCACCTAGCAGTGCTCCCGTAGCAGTGTTCACCTAGCAATGTTCACCTAGCAATGTTCACCTAGCAGTGTTCACCTAGCAGTGTTCCCCTGGCAGTGTTCACCTAGCAGTGTTCCCCTAGCAGTGTTCCCCTAGCAGTGTTCCCCTAGCAGTGTTCACCTGGCAGTGTTCCCCTAGCAGTGCTCCCCTGGCAGTGTTCCCCTAGCAGTGTTCCCCTGGCAGTGCTCCCCAAGCCGTGTTCCCCTAGCCGTGTTCCCCTCGCCGTGTTCCCCTAGCAGTGTTCCCCTAGCAGTGCTCCCCTAGCAGTGCTCCCCTGGCAGTGTTCCTCTAGCAGTGCTCCCCTAGCAGTGTTTCCCAAGCAGTGTTCCCCTAGCAGTGCTCCCCTAGCAGTGTTCACCTAACAGTGTTCACCTAGCAATGTTCACCTAACAATGTTCACCTAGCAGTGTTCACCTAGCAGTGTTCCCCTGGCAGTGTTCACCTAGCAGTGCTCCCCCTAGCAGTGTTCACCTAGCAATGTTCACCTAGCAATGTTCACCTAGCAGTGTTCACCGAGCAGTGTTCCCCTGGCAGTGTTCACCTAGCAGTGTTCCCCTAGCAGTGTTCAACTAGCAGTGTTCCCCTAGCAGTGTTCACCTGGCAGTGTTCCCCTAGCAGTACTCCCCTGGCAGTGTTCCCCTAGCAGTGTTCCCCTAGCAGTATTCCCCTAGCAGTGTTCCCCTAGCAGTATTCACCTGGCAGTGTTCCCCTAGCAGTGCTCCCCTAGCAGTGTTCCCCTTGCAGTGTTCCCCTAGCAGTGTTCCCCTAGCAGTGTTCACCTGGCAGTGTTCCCCTAGCAGTGCTCCCCTGGCAGTGTTCCCCTACCAGTGTTCCCCAGCAGTGCTCCCCTAACAGTGCTCCCCTGGCAGTGTTCTCCTACCAGTGTTCAACTAGCAGTGCTCCCCTAACAGTGCTCCCCTAGCAGTGTTCCCCTAGCAGTGTTCTCCTACCAGTGTTCCCCAGCAGTGTTCCCCTAGCAGTGTTCCCCTAGCAGTGTTCTCCTACCAGTGTTCACCTAGCAGTGCTCCCCTAACAGTGCTCCCCTAACAGTGCTCCCCTAGCAGTGTTCCCCTAGCAGTGTTCCCCTACCAGTGTTCCCCAGCAGTGTTCCCCAAGCAGTGTTCCCCTAGCAGTGTTCCCCTACCAGTGTTCCCCAGCAGTGTTCCCCTAGCAGTGTTCCCCTAGCAATGCTCCCCTGGCAGTGTTCCCCTAGCAGTGATCCCCTACCAGTGTTCCTCAGCAGTGTTCCCCTAGCAGTGTTCCCCTAGCAGTGTTCTCCTACCAGTGTTCCCCAGCAGTGCTCCCCTGGCAGTGTTCGCCTAGCAGTGTTCCCCTATCAGTGTTCCCCTGGCAGTGTTCCCCTAGCAGTGTTCACCTAGCAGTGTTCCCCTAGCAGTGTTCCCCTAGCAGTGTTCTCCTACCAGTGTTCACCTAGCAGTGCTCCCCTAACAGTGCTCCCCTAACAGTGCTCCCCTAACAGTGCTCCCCTAGCAGTGCTCCCCTAGCAGTGTTCCCCAAGCAGTGTTCACCTAGCAGTGTTCCCCTAACAGTGCTCCCCTAGCTGTGTTCCCCTACCAGTGTTCCCCAGCAGTGTTCCCCTAGCAGTGTTCTCCTGGCAGTGTTCCCCTAGCAGTGTTCACCTAGCAGTGTTCCCCTAGCAGTGTTCCCCTGGCAGTGGTCCCCTGGCAGTGTTCCCCTAGCAGTGTTCCCCTAGCAGTGTTCCCCTAGCAGTGTTCACCTAGCAGTGTTCTTCTAGCAGTGTTCACCTAGCAGTGTTCCCCTAGCAGTGTTCCCCTAGCAGTGCTCCCCTGGCAGTGTTCCCCTAGCAGTGTTCCCCTAGCAGTGTTACCCTAGCAGTGCTCCCCTAGTAGTATTCCCCTAGCAGTGTTCCCCTAGCAGTGTTCACCTAGCAGTGTTCACCTAACAGTGTTCCCCTAGCAGTGTTCCCCTAGCAGTGTTCACCTAGCAGTGTTCACCTAACAGTGTTCCCATATCAGTGTTCCCCTAGCAGTGTTCACCTAGCAGTGTTCACCTAACAGTGTTCCCCTAGCAGTGTTCCCCTAGCAGTGTTCCCCAGCAGTGCTCCCCTAACAGTGCTCCCCTAGCAGTGTTCCCCAAGCAGTGTTCCCCTGGCAGTGTTCCCCTAGCAGTGCTCCCCTAACAGTGCTCCCCTGGCAGTGTTCCCCTAGCAGTGTTCCCCTAGCAGTGTTCCCCTGGCAGTGTTCACCTAGCAGTGTTCCCCTAGCAGTGCTTCCCTGGCAGTGTTCCCCTAGCAGTGTTCCCCTGGCAGTGTTCCCCTAGCAGTGTTCCTCTAGCAGTGCTCCCCTAGCAGTGCTGCCCTAGCAGTGTTCCTCTAGCAGTGTTCCCCTAGCAGTGTTCCCCTAGCAGTGTTCACCTGGCAGTGTTCCCCTAGCAGTGCTCCCCTGGCAGTGTTCACCTGGCAGTGTTCACCTAGCAGTGTTCCCCTAGCAGTGCTCCCCTAGCAGTGCTGCCCTAGCAGTGTTCCTCTAGCAGTGTTCCCCTAGCAGTGTTCCCCTAGCAGTGTTCACCTGGCAGTGTTCCCCTAGCAGTGCTCTCCTGCCTGACAGTGTTCCCCTAGCAGTGTTCCCCTAGCAGTATTCCCCTAGCAGTGTTCCCCTAGCAGTGTTCACCTGGCAGTGTTCCCCTAGCATTGCTCCCCTAGCAGTGTTCCCCCTGGCAGTGCTCCCTTGGCAGTGTTCCCCTAGCAGTGTTCCCCTAGCAGTGTTCCCCTAGCAGTGTTCACCTAGCAGTGTTCCCCTAGCAGTGTTCACCTAGCAGTGTTCCCCTAGCAGTGTTCCCCTAGCAGTGCTCCCCTGGCAGTGTTCCCCTAGCAGTGTTCCCCTAGCAGTGTTCCCCTAGCAGTGCTCCCCTATAAGTATTCCCCTAGCAGTGTTCCCCTAGCAGTGTTCACCTAGCTGTGTTCACCTAACAGTGTTCCCCTAGCAGTGTTCCCCTAGCAGTGTTCACCTAGCAGTGTTCACCTAACAGTGTTCCCCTAGCAGTGTTCCCCTAGCAGTGTTCCCCAGCAGTGCTCCCCTAACAGTGCTCCCCTAGCAGTGTTCCCCAAGCAGTGTTCCCCTGGCAGTGATCCCCTAGCAGTGCTCCCCTAACAGTGCTCCCCTGGCAGTGTTCCCCTAGCAGTGTTCCCCTAGCAGTGTTCCCCTGGCAGTGTTCACCTAGCAGTGTTCACCAAGCAGTGTTTCCCTAGCAGTGTTCCCCTAGCAGTGCTTCCCTGGCAGTGTTCCCCTAGCAGTGTTCCCCTGGCAGTGTTCCCCTTGCAGTGTTCCTCTAGCAGTGCTCCCCTAGCAGTGCTGCCCTAGCAGTGTTTTCTAGCAGTGTTCCCCTAGCAGTGTTCCCCTAGCAGTGTTCACCTGGCAGTGTTCCCCTAGCAGTGCTCCCCTGGCAGTGTTCCCCTGGCAGTGTTCACCTAGCAGTGTTCCCCTAGCAGTGCTCCCCTAGCAGTGCTGCCCTAGCAGTGTTCCTCTAGCAGTGTTCCCCTAGCAGTGTTCCCCTAGCAGTGTTCACCTGGCAGTGTTCCGCTAGCAGTGCTCCCCTGCCTGGCAGTGTTCCCCTAGCAGTGTTCCCCTGGCAGTGTTCCCCTAGCAGTGTTCCCCTGGCAGTGTTCCCCTGGCAGTGTTCCCCTAGCAGTGTTCACCTAGCAGTGCTCCCCTAGCAGTGTTCACCTAGCAATGTTCACCTAGCAATGTTCACCTAGCAATGTTCACCTAGCAGTGTTCACCTAGCAGTGTTCCCCTGGCAGTGTTCACCTAGCAGTGTTCCCCTAGCAGTGTTCCCCTAGCAGTGTTCCCCTAGCAGTGTTCACCTGGCAGTGTTCCCCTAGCAGTGCTCCCCTGGCAGTGTTCCCCTAGCAGTGTTCCCCTGGCAGTGCTCCCCTAGCCGTGTTCCCCTAGCCGTGTTCCCCTAGCCGTGTTCCCCTAGCAGTGTTCGCCTAGCAGTGCTCCCCTAGCAGTGCTCCCCTAGCAGTGCTCCCCTAGCAGTGTTCCTCTAGCAGTGCTCCCCTAGCAGTGTTCCCCTAGCCGTGTTCCCCTAGCAGTGTTCCCCTAGCAGTGCTCCCCTAGCAGTGCTCCCCTAGCAGTGCTCCCCTGGCAGTGTTCCTCTAGCAGTGCTCCCCTAGCAGTGTTCCCCTAGCAGTGCTCCCCTAGCAGTGCTCCCCTAGCAGTGTTCACCTAGCAGTGTTCACCTAGCAATGTTCCCCTAGCAGTGTTCCCCTAGCAGTGTTCACCTGGCAGTGTTCCCCTAGCAGTGCTCCCCTGGCAGTGTTCCCCTGGCAGTGTTCACCTAGCAGTGTTCCCCTAGCAGTGCTCCCCTAGCAGTGCTGCCCTAGCAGTGTTCCTCTAGCAGTGTTCCCCTAGCAGTGTTCCCCTAGCAGTGTTCACCTGGCAGTGTTCCCCTAGCAGTGCTCTCCTGCCTGACAGTGTTCCCCTAGCAGTGTTCCCCTAGCAGTATTCCCCTAGCAGTGTTCCCCTAGCAGTGTTCACCTGGCAGTGTTCCCCTAGCAGTGCTCCCCTAGCAGTGTTCCCCCTGGCAGTGCTCCCTTGGCAGTGTTCCCCTAGCAGTGTTCCCCTAGCAGTGTTCCCCTAGCAGTGTTCACCTAGCAGTGTTCCCCTAGCAGTGTTCACCTAGCAGTGTTCCCCTAGCAGTGTTCCCCTAGCAGTGCTCCCCTGGCAGTGTTCCCCTAGCAGTGTTCCTCTAGCAGTGTTCCCCTAGCAGTGCTCCCCTATAAGTATTCCCCTAGCAGTGTTCCCCTAGCAGTGTTCACCTAGCTGTGTTCACCTAACAGTGTTCCCCTAGCAGTGTTCCCCTAGCAGTGTTCACCTAGCAGTGTTCACCTAACAGTGTTCCCCTAGCAGTGTTCCCCTAGCAGTGTTCACCTAGCAGTGTTCACCTAACAGTGTTCCCCTAGCAGTGTTCCCCTAGCAGTGTTCCCCAGCAGTGCTCCCCTAACAGTGCTCCCCTAGCAGTGTTCCCCAAGCAGTGTTCCCCTGGCAGTGATCCCCTAGCAGTGCTCCCCTAACAGTGCTCCCCTGGCAGTGTTCCCCTAGCAGTGTTCCCCTAGCAGTGTTCCCCTGGCAGTGTTCACCTAGCAGTGTTCAGCAAGCAGTGTTTCCCTAGCAGTGTTCCCCTAGCAGTGCTTCCCTGGCAGTGTTCCCCTAGCAGTGTTCCCCTGGCAGTGTTCCCCTTGCAGTGTTCCTCTAGCAGTGCTCCCCTAGCAGTGCTGCCCTAGCAGTGTTTTCTAGCAGTGTTCCCCTAGCAGTGTTCCCCTAGCAGTGTTCACCTGGCAGTGTTCCCCTAGCAGTGCTCCCCTGGCAGTGTTCCCCTGGCAGTGTTCACCTAGCAGTGTTCCCCTAGCAGTGCTCCCCTAGCAGTGCTGCCCTAGCAGTGTTCCTCTAGCAGTGTTCCCCTAGCAGTGTTCCCCTAGCAGTGTTCACCTGGCAGTGTTCCGCTAGCAGTGCTCCCCTGCCTGGCAGTGTTCCCCTAGCAGTGTTCCCCTGGCAGTGTTCCCCTAGCAGTGTTCCCCTGGCAGTGTTCCCCTGGCAGTGTTCCCCTAGCAGTGTTCACCTAGCAGTGCTCCCCTAGCAGTGTTCACCTAGCAATGTTCACCTAGCAATGTTCACCTAGCAATGTTCACCTAGCAGTGTTCACCTAGCAGTGTTCCCCTGGCAGTGTTCACCTAGCAGTGTTCCCCTAGCAGTGTTCCCCTAGCAGTGTTCCCCTAGCAGTGTTCACCTGGCAGTGTTCCCCTAGCAGTGCTCCCCTGGCAGTGTTCCCCTAGCAGTGTTCCCCTGGCAGTGCTCCCCTAGCCGTGTTCCCCTAGCCGTGTTCCCCTAGCCGTGTTCCCCTAGCAGTGTTCCCCTAGCAGTGCTCCCCTAGCAGTGCTCCCCTAGCAGTGCTCCCCTAGCAGTGTTCCTCTAGCAGTGCTCCCCTAGCAGTGTTCCCCTAGCCGTGTTCCCCTAGCAGTGTTCCCCTAGCAGTGCTCCCCTAGCAGTGCTCCCCTAGCAGTGCTCCCCTGGCAGTGTTCCTCTAGCAGTGCTCCCCTAGCAGTGTTCCCCTAGCAGTGCTCCCCTAGCAGTGCTCCCCTAGCAGTGTTCACCTAGCAGTGTTCACCTAGCAATGTTCACCTAGCAGTGTTCACCTAGCAGTGTTCCCCTGGCAGTGTTCACCTAGCAGTGCTCCCCCTTGCAGTGTTCACCTAGCAGTGTTCCCCTGGCAGTGTTCACCTAGCAGTGTTCCCCTAGCAGTGTTCCCCTAGCAGTGTTCCCCTTGCAGTGTTCACCTGGCAGTGTTCCCCTAGCAGTGCTCCTCTGGCAGTGTTTCCCTAGCAGTGTTCCCCTAGCAGTATTCCCCTAGCAGTGTTCCCCTAGCAGTGTTCACCTGGCAGTGTTCCCCTAGCAGTGTTCCCCTAGCAGTGTTCCCCTAGCAGTGTTCCCCTAGCAGTGTTCACCTGGCAGTGTTCCCCTAGCAGTGCTCCCCTGGCAGTGTTCCCCTGGCAGTGTTCACCTAGCAGTGTTCCCCTAGCAGTGTTCCCCTAGCAGTGTTCACCTGGCAGTGTTCCCCTAGCAGTGCTCTCCTGGCAGTGTTTCCCTAGCAGTGTTCCCCTAGCAGTATTCCCCTAGCAGTGTTCCCCTAGCAGTGTTCACCTGGCAGTGTTCCCCTAGCAATGCTCCCCTAGCAGTGTTCCCCTGGCAGTGTTCCCCTAGCAGTGTTCCCCTAGCAGTGTTCCCCTAGCAGTGTTCACTTGGCAGTGTTCCCCTAGCAGTGCTCCCCTGGCAGTGTTCCCCTAGCAGTGTTCACCTAGCAGTGTTCCCCTAGCAGTGTTCCCCTAGCAGTGTTCCCCTAGCAGTGTTCACCTGGCAGTGTTCCCCTAGCAGTGCTCCCCTGGCAGTGTTCCCCTAGCAGTGTTCACCTAACAGTGTTCATCTAGCAGTGTTCCCCTAGCACTGTTCACCTAGCAATGTTCACCTAACAGTGTTCACCTAGCAGTGCTCCCCTAGCAGTGTTCCCCTGGCAGTGTTCCCCTAACAGTGTTCCCCTAGCAGTGTTCACCTAGCAGTGTTCACCTAACAGTGTACACCTAGCAGTGTTCCCCTAGCAGTGTTCACCTAGCAATGTTCACCTAGCAATGTTCACCTAGCAGTGTTCACCAACCAGTGGCTTGTATCCCGGGAGAAGATTAGACGTTCACCTACCTAGGAGAACCTTCATAAGCCTAACAGTCTTCATGTCCCCGACCTGGGAAAACCATAAGTCTGGTCATATTCCACCGCTAGACAATAGTACAAATAGTGACTATCTTCGGCGGTAATAATTCACTATTGGACTTGCATATCTAACAATCAATTGACATGTTTTCTTACGGGTTAATAACAATCGGTAATTTCTCGAATTTTTTATGGATTTATGATATTTTTAGTCCTATGTTAGGGTCGGGATGGTGTCTTAGTTACGTCGTTGATCTAAGGTCGTTTCCTGTAGACATGAGAGTTAATGAAACACGTTGTGAGTCGTAGTTTCGTACAGAGTAAAGCTGATACATGAGCTGCTGGAGTAGTCCATGTTTCGTACAAGAACTTTGGCACTTAGACAACCCTGTGTTCTGATATTTGGTACAAGCACATTGGCACTCATACGACCCTATGTTCTGATATTTCGAACAAGCACATTGGCACTCAGACGACCCTATGTTCTGATATTTCGAACAAGCACATTGGCACTCAGACGACCCTATGTTCTGATATTTCGAACAAGCACATTGGCACTCAGACGACCCTATGTTCTGATATTTCGAACAAACACATTGGCACTCAGACGACCCTATGTTCTGATATTTCGAACAAGCACATTGACACTCAGATGCGCCCATGTGTTCTGATATTTCGAACAAGCACATTGGCACTCAGACGACCCTATGTTCTAATATTTCGAACAAGCACACATTGGCACTCTGACGACCCTATGTTCTGATATTTCGAACAAGCACACATTGGCACTCTGACGACCCTATGTTCTGATATTTCGAACAAGCACATTGGCACTCAGACGACCTTGTGTTCTGATATTTCGAACAAGCACATTGGCACTCAGACGACCCTGTGTTCTGATATTTGGTACAAGCACATTGGCACTCAGATGCGCCCATGTGTTCTGATATTTCATACAATCACATTGGCACTCAGATGCCCCTGTGTTCTGGTATTTCGAACAACACACATTGGCACTCTGACGAGCCCCTGTGTTCTGATATTTCGTACAAGCACATTGTCACTCAGATGTTCCCCTGTGTTCTGATATTTCGTACAAGCACATTGTCATTCAGACGTGCCCCTGTGTTCTGATTATGGCTGAAATTGTTCTTCCATGTCAGCCCCAGTCGGACTGAACTGAACACAAGACTCTCCTCCATGTGCACTCAGTGAGCTGCTTGCACTACGCTCCAGCACCTGTCAGCAGTGACTCGAATGTACCATGTTTCTGGCCCTACCATTATTGCAATCCATCATCACACTTGCTCGGCCATTCAGCGGTCAACCCCAAAGACGCATATATAAATTTTTAACAGTGTATTAAAAATGTGTAGTTTTTTATATACATTATTATAAGAATTTGGTGTATAATTAAGCCTATATTAGGGTAGGTGTTTAGGTTCTTCTGGCATTTATTTGTAGTTGTAGTACATGGGTGAAGCATTTATAGAGGAGCGATTCGAACAGAGAACGTCAGCGAAGCACTGTTCGGAAACAGTTGGAACGTCATCAGCTGAGCCGTGCAGCCCGTCGTCATAAACAATGACCAAATCCACGTTAATCTAGCGGATTTGGTGGCTCGATTAACGATCATTTAGCCTTTGTTTATGGGGGTTGGGCTGGCATATGAATTCGGAGAGTTGGGATTTAAACATAGGAAGTGAACGAAGCACTCTTTGGGAATAGTTCAATCGCCATCAATTGCGAGTCGTGTGTTTCGTATTCATTAACTTGGGCGGACGGTGGCTGAATAAACAATCATTTGGCCAGTGTTGATGAGGTCGTGTTGGGTTGTTGTTGTTTTAGATGCACCTACTACGAAGAAAAAGTTCCAAGTAGCATAGGCTATGTTGAGCCCGTAGTGGACTTGCCTGGCACTGGAGCGGGAATGTAACTTTTTCTGGTATTGCGTTACTGCTTCGCATGTTCTGGTTGAGCGTTGGGCCTAAGGCTTCTCATCCTCTAGAGGGTCGTTTAGGCCACCACAAGAGTTTACTTGACCAGCCATCAAGTACACTCCATTGTCTACTACACCCGGGGGCATTGTCTTGAACTATAGGTTACTGTTAGTGTACATACACCGGGAAGGTGGAGACACTTGTCTGTGTAGACAGACTAACTCATCCTCGAGGGTCTAGCCCTCGCTTCGGTAGGAGACGGACGTGTTGAATCGGCGCTCCGGCTGTTGGTGTTGTTTACCAATTTGGCCGGTTGAGGGCGGGTGTGTCTCTGCCTGCCTGTGCTGACGTGGAGTTCGCGATGGGGGTCCCCCTCCCCCCAATACTGCGGGCTCAGTCTGTGGGCCTCGAATTTTCCGGCCGGGCTGGGTTCCCAGAGATAGCGCTGGTGTGTGAATTGCTTCATGTCCCTGTGATCAACATTTATGGTGTCGAGCTGGTGACAGCTCATCGAGCGATATTGAAGTTTTCCGAGGAATTGGCATATCGCGACTTTCTCCGTCGTTACGAGGGGCGGACATTGCCCCTGCCGGATGGTGCAGGCACTGTGTCACTATCTGATCGGAGTGGTGCCCTCACGTACGTTAGTGTGCATGGGGCTCCGTTGGAGTTTCCAGAGAGTCTGCTACGGCGGTACTTCGGCCGATATGGCGCAGTGGTTAGTGTGCGGGTGAACGTGGTGTCTTCCAGTCCGCTTAAGGGTGTGAGGACTAACATATGCACCCTGGGCATGAGGCTCCGGGAAGATATTCCGTCCTCTGTGCGGCTTATGGGCTACAACGTTCGGGTGTTTTACGCCCGCCAGCCTTGGACGTGTTATCATTGTGGCCTCTTGGGCCATCAGGCTGCTGACTGTTCTGCGCCTGCCGTTGCACCCGTGAACCTCTTCAGTGAGGAGGATTTTCCACCGCTTCCTGTGGAGGAGGATTCAGTGGATGTGGACGTCTCTTCAGCCGCGGATGTGCCCCCTGTGTCGCCTGTTGCGCCGCCTGGTGCGCCCCCTGTTGTTGTCGCCTCTCCTCATGATGTTGTGGCGTCGCAGGGTGATCGACCTGCTCCAACTAGTGTCCCTGGGGTTCTTCAGACTGCCTGCTGCTCGATTCCCCCGTCATCCAGTTCGTCCTCTGCTGCGTCTGACCCTGTCCCCTGCACCCTCGCCGTCTGTTTCGGCTTTGCTGGGTGATGGGGTGAATCCGGCGCTTCCTCCTGTGCGTGGCCTGGTGCCCCATGTGGTTGAGGATGCTGCCTTTCTGCGACGTGCATCGGTTCGCCCAGCTTGTGTTGCGCGTGTCTCTGAGTCGGCCTCCGGGTCTGATGATGTGCGGCCAGAGCCTAAGCGTTCCCGGCTTTCGTCTTCTGCTTGGGCTGACGTTGGCGATTTCGGCGCTTGTGGATCTGCCGGCGACGGAGGGGTGGCTCCGGTTGCGTTGCAGACTATGGTGGTGGCGGAGGTGCATTTGCCTGAGGGTGCCAGTGCCGGTGTTTCGGCCTTCACTTCAGATTTGGTGCCTGCGGTTCCTGCTTCGGGTGCGTCGCCTGCATCGGATGGCTCCGGTTCTTCGTGGGGGTGGTTTCCCCTGCTGAGGTTCGCGGTGAGCGGGGTGGCCTGGTGATGGTGTTGAAAAAGACTGCTCGCTCTGGGGGTTCTGTAACCCCTTCCTCGGTCCCCGTTTCATCGACTGCGGTTTCGACGCCTCTTCCGTCTCTGGCCATCTCTTCAGTGTCTCCTGCGGTCTCGGTTGGGACGTTACCATCTCGTTGCTTGTCCCCTGCTCCTGTGCGTACGGCGACGCGGCCATCCCGACAGCCCTCGTACGCTTCATTGGTGTCATCTGCTACCTCGAAGGACGTGGTTTGCGCGCTCCCCAGCCTCGTTATGCGACTTGCGTCGGTGACCTTCAGGAGTGGCCGTTTCCACCTGATCTGGAGGTTCCCGAGTTTATGCTGGGCCCACGACGGCAGGGGGATCGTCCCCCCACCGACTTGGAGTGTTTGATTTGGGAGGCCTATAAGCGTCGGTATCCTTGGGATTCGTTCCCTGATAAATATCTTCCTGTCTCTGAGATATGTATTCCTCGCTCATGATTCCTTTGTGTATTGTGGTGCATGGTTGTGGGGTGCGGGTCGGGTGTGTGTGTGTGGGGTGGGGCAGGTTTGTTTCCCGGTTCCTGCGTGCTCCGGTTTGTGGTTATGGGTTTGTGTGGCTTGTGTGTGTGTCCGGTTCCTGTGCGGTCCAGGGTTTGATTGGTGTGTGTCTGGTTGTGGATGTCGTGTGCTTATGTTGTGCTTTGTGGTTCTATGTTTTTTTTATGTTGCTGCCTGTGCGCTTGTTTGTGTCGTGTTGAGTGCCCTTCAGGCTGTTGGCGTGACCCGGTCTGGGTTTATGCTTTTTGTTGAGTTTTGCCATTGTGCTTTTCTTTGTTTGTTGTATATTTGTTCCTTTCTAGTTGTTATTTTTATTATTATTGCTATTATTATTATTATTATTATTATTATTATTATTATTGTTCTTATTATTATAATTATTTTCGTTTTGTGTTGGTGCCTCTCCGTGTGGGTTTGAGGTGCTGGTAGCCTTGTTCTGAATATTTCATGTTTTGGTGTGTTATTTCTGCATTGTATTCCACTGTTTTAACTTGCTTGTTGTGGTTTGTTTGTAATTATTATTGTTTTGTGGTCGGCCCTTCCGGTCGGCGTTTTTGTGTTTAGTACATTTGTTCGTTTATGTTTTTGCACGTTTGTGCTTTGTTATTTTGGTCTGTTCTATGTTATTGTTTACTTTTATTGTACATATAAGCATGCTTGCTTGTAAAAATAAATATAAAAAAAAAAACTCATCTTCGAGCTGTGTTCATCCACGCTCCCACCAGCCACAAAAACCCATTGGTATATTTTTACTTATTATGTTACTCACATTTTTATTCGAACATAGTCTCCCCAGCTTGGCACCTTCTTAAGATAATTACTTACTTTTATTCGAATATATATACGTATTAATGTATATTATAGTTTATTGTATAGTTTGGCATAGGTTTGGTTAGGTAAGGTGGTTTTGTTGACCAAACCACACACTAGAAAGTGAAGGGACGACGACGTTTCGGTCCGTCCTCGACCATTCTCAAGTCGATTGTGAGAGTGGTCCAGAACGGACCGAAACGTCGTCGTCCCTTCACTTTCTAGTGTGTGGTTTGGTCAACATATTTCAGCCACGTTATTGTGACTCCTCGTCTGCAAGGTGGTGTTAATACGTGGGTGAAGCATATAGAGAGGTGTGATTCGAATCCTGGAAGAGAGCGTATTTACGCCCAATAACAGCTCGAATGTAATCATTTGAGCCGTGTGGAAAGTGTCTTTCAATCACAAACTGTGGGTGTGGATTAACGAGCAGTTGGCCATTGTTTATGAGGGGGGGGGGAGGGGGCAGGTATATATGGACACGCATATACTATTCTGTCAATGTATTGTCATAATAGTACATTGGAACATTCTGAGCATGTTCGAAGCTTTCACTCGAGAGTTCCTTCATGCATTTCCAGCTCGTACTGTGTCGTGTCAGGCTGTTCTCTAACTACTGTTGACCATTCTTAATAAATACTGGACAGTTGCCTCCATCTGTTTAGGTATGAAAAGCACTTTGAGACATGACTCATAACTGATTATGTATATTGCGTTCCAAATGTTCTTGAACACTATTTTATTAATTTCCTATGTTTAAACTGCATCTCTGTAACACTTCTTCCAGATACTGGAAATACTAATAATTAACGAAACCAAAACACACAACTCACCATAGGCCTAACAATACACGTAATTATAATGTGTGACAATATTAATTTATGAGAAAATTTTTATTTTTATTAAGTGAAAATGTATGAATGCAAGTTTGGAACCGGAAGCATCGTGAACAAGCCTAGCCTGAGAATGGACTAAGATATTGACTATGGTCCAGATTCACGAAGCAGTTACGCAAGTACTTACGAACGTGTACATCTTTTCTCAACCTTTCACGGCTTTGGTTACATTTATTAAACAGTTTACAAGCATGAAAACTTGCCAATCAACTATTGTTATTGTTATAAACAGCCTCCTTGTGCTTCGGAGCTCATTAACTGTTTAATAATTGTAAACAAAGCCGCCAAAGATTGAGAAAAGGTGTACAGGTTCGTAGGTGCTTGCGTAACTGCTTCGTGAATCAGGCCCCAGATGCTACACAGATGCTCTTCTGTGTAGCAGCCATCTCTCTCCTCTCTCTAGGGGCCTGACAGCTGAGTGAACAGCGCTTCAAATTCGTAGTCCTAAGGTTCCGGGTTCTATCACCGGTGGAGGCGGAAACAAATAGGCAGAGTTTGTTTCACCCTGATGCTCCTGTTACCTAGCAGTAAATAGGTACCTGGGAGTTAGTCAACTGTCACGGGCTGCTTCTTGGGGGTGGAGGCCTGGTCGAGGACCGAGCCGCGGGGACACTAAAGCCCCGAAATCATCTCAAGATAACTTCAAGATAACGACGCACGATACCAACCTGGTGAGCATTTATAACGCCTATCATTTTAAACAGGTCTCAAGCTATGTGTTGGAGGAACGTTGATGACCCAGGGAATTTAAAACGATTTTTGCATTACTCAAATACTTAAAATAATAAAGCGAATACATACAATAATAAACTGTGGTGGTTGGCACAAAAGTTCGTAGCTCCTCGGGTAGGTTAGGTTTGGGCAATTTAGTACAACAGTTTAGTGACGTTGGGGATTAAACGGAGAACGAGCTGGTGCGTGAGGGAAGGGGGATGGGGGGAGGGGGAGGATGGGGGGGATGGGGGGATGGGGGGGATGGGGGGAGGGGGAGGATGGGGGGATGGGGGTAATAGGTTACCTTGACCCCTCTACTAGATAAAAGTGAGGCCAGTTTGGCTTGCCTCAATGGTTACAGTTGCAACAAAACTCGTAATAGGAGTCTTCGGTGTAAGCTAGGTGGTAAGGTTGAAGTAACATTCCACCTCTGTTGCATTCCACATACCACAACGCCTATTGCAGTAACTGACATTCCAAATAAGCTACCAAAGGTTTTTGCTTTGCAACACCGTTGACCTGGAGTAATCGGTGGATGGTTAACTTCGAACGACCTAATCAGTCAATAACTTTGATTCGAAACCAGTTTTCCAGATGTGGGTACAATTCCCTTCCTCACTTCGACTGGCAGCCATCGCAAAGAATAACCCGTAAGGGATTCATAGTTACATTAGTCTTAGTGGGAAATGTAAATTTTTAAAGAAACACATTTCAAAAATTGCCAGAGAGAGAGAGAGTCAAGCAAACAGCGAAGAGACAAAAAAAGACAGAGAATTAGATAAACATACACACACACACGCATGCAACATATCCAGTAAACAAAATTCACTAAGATATAAACTAACAGACATCGGACCCGAACAATCTTCAGATAAACCAACTGTAATCACAGAAATTGCCTGTGCAAAAATTAGAGGAGAAGAACAGCAATTAGTAGTTGTAGTACTGGGAGGAGGAGGAGGAAGGAGTAGTAGTAGTAGTAGTAGTAGCAGTAGTAGTAGTAGTAGTAGTAGTAGTAGTAGTGCTGGGAGGAAGAGGAGGAAGGAGTAGTAGTAGTAGTAGTAGTAGTAGTAGTAGTAGTAGTAGTAGTAGTAGTGCTGGGAGGAAGAGAAGGAAGGAGTAGTAGTAGTAGTAGTAGTAGTGCTGGGAGGAAGAGGAGGAAGGAGTAGTAGTAGTAGTAGTAGTAGTAGTAGTAGTAGTAGTAGTAGTAGTAGTAGCAGTAGTGCTGGGAGGAAGAGGAGGAAGGAGTAGTAGTAGTAGTAGTAGTATTAGTAGTAGTAGTAGCAGTAGTGCTGGGAGGAAGAGGAGGAAGGAGTAGTAGTAGTAGTAGTAGTAGTAGTAGTAGTGGTAGTAGTAGCAGTAGTGCTGGGAGGAAGAGGAGGAAGGAGTAGTAGTAGTAGTAGTAGTAGTAGCAGTAGTGCTGGGAGGAAGAGGAGGAAGGAGTAGTAGTAGTAGTAGTAGTAGTAGTAGTAGTAGTAGTAGTAGTAGTAGTAGTGCTGGGAGGAAGAGGAGGAAGGAGTAGTAGTAGTAGTAGTAGTAGTAGTAGTAGTAGTGGTAGTAGTAGCAGAAGTGCTGGGAGGAAGAGGAGGAAGGAGTAGTAGTAGTAGTAGTAGTAGTAGTAGTAGCAGTAGTGCTGGGAGGAAGAGGAGGAAGGAGTAGTAGTAGTAGTAGTAGTAGTAGTAGTAGTAGTAGTGCTGGGAGGAAGAGGAGGAAGGAGTAGTAGTAGTAGTAGTAGTAGTGCTGGGAGGAAGAGGAGGAAGGAGTAGTAGTAGTAGTAGTAGTAGTAGTAGTAGTGCTGGGAGGAAGAGGAGGAAGGAGTAGTAGTAGTAGTAGTAGTAGTAGTAGTAGTAGTAGTAGTGCTGGGAGGAAGAGGAGGAGGGAGTAGTAGTAGTAGTAGTAGTAGTGCTGGGAGGAAGAGGAGGAAGGAGTAGTAGTAGTAGTGGTAGTAGTAGCAGTAGTGCTGGGAGGAAGAGGAGGAAGGAGTAGTAGTAGTAGTAGTAGTAGTAGTAGTGCTGGGAGGAGGAGGAGGAGGAAGGAGTAGTAGTAGTAGTAGTCGTGATGGGAGGAGGAGGAGGAGGAAGGAGGAGTAGTAGTAGTAGTGACAGTAAGAGAGAGGAGAAAGATGATAACAACATGGTGAATAGGTCCATGAACTATCAGTGACAACACAACTAACGCGAGTCACAAGGTCCTCCACCAGCCTGGAGTCCCAGTGTCTCTGGGATATATAATGAGCGGCCGGGTATCAGTGAGAGGGAGGGAGGGAGAGGGAAAGAAGAGGGGAGAAGAGGGGGAGTGAGAAGGATAGTGTGAGGGAGAGAGAAAACATAGTAAAACAAGGTGAAAGAAATAGGCTCAGGGACACAAACAAGCCTAGCCATGAGACAGAGACTAGCCATGGAAGTATCCACTCCTGCCTTCGTCTCTGCTTCCATTTTTGAAATCGTATCTGACTGGCTTATTGTTGTGTGGTAGTGGCCGAGAGGTAAAGCCAAGATGGAGGCTTCCAAGTGGCAGAGTCAAGTGGTAGAAGGAATTAGTAGTGCCAAACTGGTATAGGCAAGCGGGTGAGGCGCATGGGCACCGCAGCTGGTAAACCAATTAGGGTCTGGCCCTCAACTACCTTTGATCATATGGTGTCGTGATTATGCTCTTCGCTATGTAAATACTCGCCTCTAGTTATCTTTGCTGTGTGTATGTATGTATGTATGTATGTATGTATGTATGTATGTATGTAAGTATGTATGTATGTATGTATGTATGTATGTATGTATGTATGTATGTATGTATGTACGTATGTATGTATGTATGTACGTACGTACGTACGTATGTACACTCACGAGTGGCTCAGTAAACGAGATACTTGTATCTTTGTAAAATTTACATACTTGATGAGGTGAGATACAGGAGCCGGTAGGACTTTGAGTGTAGAGATTTCGTAGCAGCCTTGACCCAGGAAGTGCTGAACTCGACACAGTCCGGCTGGAGCTCGCGGTGTCTTTGGGGCCAACCTGCTACTTGACTGGGACGCATGGTGCAAAATGAAGTGCAACTTAACACAATACAAACGGTTGAGAGTTCATGTCCGGCAGGCATTAGTCAGACATTGTTGACCGAAATTCGACCAAATTGGGCATAATGCTGGAATCCCATCGGCGGTAACGACGGTAGATAGAGCAACGGTCTCGCTTCATGTAGGTCGGCGTTCACTCCCCGACCGTCCAAGTGGTTGGGCACCATTCCTTACCCCCGTCCCATCCCAAATCCTTATCCTGACTTAGTGCTATATAGTCGTAATGGCTTGGCACTCTCCCTTGATAATTCCTTGCCCTTTCCTCTCTCTTAACTATGCATTTCTGTGCCCAGGTGATAGTGAAGTAGGAAATAGTATGTCTATTTATGAGACTGTTCAGAAACAACTACTCATTAACTGACACAAAGCAAATGCAACAACCCGTTCTCGCACTTGCTTATAGTCAATACTTTGCTTATGAATAAGTGCATATGTGACATACTATTTTATTGTGAATATTTGAGTTTACCTTGAAAAGCTGAATAGAAAACCACAGCCTAACCTAACCTTCTTAGTATGTTAAGATATTACAATTAGTTCTGAACCTATACCTATATTGATATTACAGTTTTATAAAAAATAAACCATAAATAAAATATTTAAAAAAAATTGTAAAGTAACTCAAGATATTGTAAAATTTTGTATAAAATCTCTGTTTTTAAATAAAACTGACAGAAAAAGTTAATGCCTTGAAAAAATATAACTTGGAATATGTCACATATGTACTTATTTATAAGCAAAATAGTGACTATAAGCAATAAGTCATATATGTGCTGTCTTGTGAGAGAGCAGGTTGAATGCGAATAATAATAATAGTTTTGAGTGTAAAGTGTTAGAAACAGCTTTATGAGAGCGAGAGAAAGAGAGAGGGAGAGAGAGAGAGAGAGAGAGAGAGAGAGAGAGAGAGAGAGAGAGAGAGAGAGAGAGAGAGAGAGAGAGAGAGGGGGGGGGGGGACAAGCTTTTTCACGGGCAAACGTAATTAGCTATTGTGTGTGTTTTTGGACCTCAGTTGGTGGCCGGGGGTTGTGTTGGTCCAGGTAGTGGTGGCAGTGGTGGTGGTTGCGGTAGTGGGGTTAGTGGAGGTGGTGGTGGTTGCAGTGGTGGTTGTAGTGGAGGTGGTGGTGGTGGTGGTTGCGGTGGTGGCAGTGGTTGTGATGGATATGACGGTGGTGAAGGTGGTGGCAGTGGTTGTAGCGGTGGTAGTGGTAGTGGTGGTGGCAGTGGTTATGGTGGCAGTGACGGTTGTGGTTGTGGTAGTGGTTGTGGTGGTGGTGATGCGGTCCGTCTGTGAAGGGCAAGAGGAAGTCCTTGTGGTGGCAAAGGTGGGGCGGTAATCTTTCGTCAATCCTCAAGGCATTAGATAAGTTCCTTAGTATCTTAATTGGATAAGCGTTTTCTGGCTTCAGTGCCATCCGGCTTCTGTGCCATCCGGCTCCAGTGTCATCCGGCTCCTGTGCCATCCGGCTCCAGTGTCATCCGGCTCCTGTGCCATCCGGCTCCTGTGCCATCCGGCTCCTGTGCTATCCGGCTCCAGTGCCATCCGGCCCTTACAGCCGGAAGCCTCCTGAACACTTGGCTGCTCCCCGAGACCCCTCCCCCCTTGCAAGCACACAACCTAACGGTCCCTATTGTTACCTTGTTATAGCTTGTTACAAAGTTAATCCTGTTATAAAGTTTTTATGGCGCGTTAGATACTTGTTTCAACTCGTGGATGGTTAACTTGGAACGACCTAATCAGTCAATAACGTTGACACGAAACCAGTTTTCCAGATGTGGGAACAATTCCCTTCCTCACTTCGACTGGCAGCTCCCTTAGAAGGTGTTACAAGCTCTTCGAATGTTGCAGCAATGTTGTAGTATCGTCGTTAACGACTCGACTCATACCTCGACGTGAGTGAAGACAGGTGAGACCCACATTATGTGATGTGAGGCCCACATTACTGGATGTGAGGCCCACATTACGGGATGTGAGGCCCACATTACGGGATGTGAGGCCCACATTACGTGATGTGAGGCCCACATTACGTGATGTGAGGCCCACATTACGTGATGTGAGGCCCACATTACGTAATGTGGGCCTCACATTACGGGATGTGAGGCCCACATTACGGGATGTGAGGCCCACATTACGGGATGTGAGGCCCACATTACGGGATGTGAGGCCCACATTACGGGATGTGAGGCCCACATTACGTGATGTGAGGCCCACATTACGTGATGTGAGGCCCACATTACGTGATGTGAGGCCCACATTACGTGATGTGAGGCCCACATTACGTGATGTGAGGCCCACATTACGTGATGTGAGGCCCACATTACGTGATGTGAGGCCCACATTACGTGATGTGAGGCCCACATTACGTGATGTGAGGCCCACATTACGTGATGTGAGGCCCACATTACGGGATGTGAGGCCCACATTACGTGATGTGAGGCCCACATTACGGGATGTGAGGCCCACATTACGTGATGTGAGGCCCACATTACGTGATGTGAGGCCCACATTACGGGATGTGAGGCCCACATTACGTGATGTGAGACCCACATTACGGGATGTGAGGCCCACATTACGTGATGTGAGACCCACATTACGTGATGTGAGGCCCACATTGCGTGATGTGAGGCCCACATTACGGGATGTGAGGCCCACAATGCGTGATGTGAGGCCCACATTGCGTGATGTGAGACCCACATTACGTGATGTGAGACCCACATTACGTGATGTGAGGCCCACATTACGTGATGTGAGGCCCACATTACGTGATGTGAGGCCCACATTACGGGATGTGAGGCCCACATTACGTGATGTGAGGCCCACATTACGGGATGTGAGGCCCACATTACGTGATGTGAGGCCCACATTACGTGATGTGAGGCCCACATTACGTGATGTGAGGCCCACATTACGGGATGTGAGGCCCACATTACGTGATGTGAGGCCCACATTACGTGATGTGAGACCCACATTACGGGATGTGAGGCCCACATTACGTGATGTGAGGCCCACATTACGGGATGTGAGGCCCACATTACGTGATGTGAGGCCCACATTACGTGATGTGAGGCCCACATTACGTGATGTGAGGCCCACATTACGTGATGTGAGGCCCACATTACGGGATGTGAGGCCCACATTACGTGATGTGAGGCCCACATTACGTGATGTGAGGCCCACATTACGTGATGTGAGGCCCACATTACGGGATGTGAGGGCCCACATTACGGGATGTGAGACCATTGCGAACAACAGTGAAAGCTTGTCATGATTGATATATATTATAATGCATTGTTATCAATGTGTCATGCCTCCAGTGCCTGTGGGTCAGCCCCAGTGCCTGTGGGTCAGCCCCTGTGCCTGTGGGTCAGACCCAGTGCTTTTGGGTCACCCCAAGTGCCTGTGGGTCAGCCCCAGTGTCTGTGGGTTAGCCCCAGTGCCTGTGGGTCAGCCCCAGTGCCTGTGGGTCAGCCCCAGTGTCTGTACTCACCTATTTGTACTCACCTATTTGTGCTTGCGGGGGTTGAGCTTTGGCTCTTTGGTCCCGCCTCTCAACTGTCAATCAACTGGTGTACAGATTCCTGAGCCTACTGGGCTCTATCATATCTACATTTAAAACTGTGTATGGAGTCAGCCTCCACCACATCACTGCCTAATGCATTCCATCCGTTAACTACTCTGACACTAAAAAAGTTCCTTCTAACGTCTCTGTGGCTCATGTGAGTACTCAGTTTCCACCTGTGTCCCCTTGTTCGCGTCCCACCAGTGTTGAATAGTTTATCTTTGTTTACCCGGTCGATTCCTCTGAGGATTTTGTAGGTTGTGATCATGTCTCCCCTTACTCTTCTGTCTTCCAGTGTCGTAAGGTGCATTTCCCGCAGCCTTTCCTCGTAACTCATGCCTCTTAGTTCTGGGACTAGTCTAGTGGCATACCTTTGGACTTTTTCCAGCTTCGTCTTGTGCTTGACAAGGTACGGGCTCCATGCTGGGGCCGCATACTCCAGGATTGGTCTTACATATGTGGTGTACAAGATTCTGAATGATTCCTTACACAGGTTCCTGAACGCTGTTCTGATGTTAGCCAGCCTCGCATATGCCGCAGACGTTATTCTTTTTATGTGGGCTTCAGGAGACAGGTTTGGTGTGATATCAACTCCTAGATCTTTCTCTCTGTTCGTTTCATTAAGTACTTCATCTCCTATTCTGTATCCTGTGTTTGGCCTCCTATTTCCACCACCTAGTTTCATTACTTTGCATTTACTCGGGTTGAACTTCAACAGCCATTTGTTGGACCATTCACTCAGTCTGTCTAGGTCATCTTGTAGCCTCCTACTATCGTCCTCAGTTTCAATCCTCCTCATAATTTTTGCATCATCGGCAAACATTGAGAGAAACGATTCTATACCCTCTGGAAGATCATTTACATATATCAGAAACAGTATAGGTCCAAGGACTGACCCCTGCGGTACTCCACTCGTAACGTCTCGCCAATCTGAGACCTCACCCCTCACACTGACTCGTTGTCTCCTGTTACTTAGGTACTCCTGTATCCAACGGAGTACCTTCCCTTTCACTCCAGCCTGCATCTCCAGTTTTTTCACTAACCTCTTGTGTGGCACTGTGTCAAAGGCTTTCTGACAATCCAAAAATATGCAGTCTGCCCACCCTTCTCTTTCTTGCCTTATTTTTGTTGCCTGGTCATAGAATTCAAGTAACCCTGTGAGGCAGGACCTGCCATCCCTGAATCCATGTTGATGCTGTGTTACAAAGTTCTTTCGCTCCAGATGTTCCACTAGCTTTCTTCGCACAATCTTCTCCATCAACTTGCATGGTATGCAGGTTAGGGACACTGGTCTGTAATTCAGTGCCTCCTGTCTATCCCCTTTCTTGTATATCGGGACTACGTTAGCTGCTTTCCAAATTTCTGGCAGTTCCCCTGTTGCCAGTGATTTGTTATACACCATGGAGAGCGGGAGGCACAGTTCTTCTGCTCCTTCCTTTAGTATCCAAGGGGAGATTCCATCTGGACCTATAGCCTTTGTCACATCCAATTCTAGTAAACACTTCCTTACTTCCCCGCTGGTAATCTCAAACTCTTCCAGTGGTTCCTGGTTAGCTATTCCCTCTCTTATCTCTGGGATTTCTCCTTGCTCCAAGGTGAAGACCTCCTGGAATTTCTTATTCAGTTCCTCACACACTTCCTTGTCGTTTGTAGTGAATCCTTCTGCCCCTAACCTTAATTTCATAACCTGTTCCTTTACTGTTGTTTTTCTCCTGATGTGGCTATGCAGCAATTTAGGCTGAGTCTTTGCCTTGCTTGCGATGTCATTTTCGTATTGTCTTTCTGCCTCTCTTCTCATCCTAACATATTCATTCCTGGCATTCTGGTATCTTTCTCTGCTCTCCAGTGTCCTGTTATTCCTATAGTTTCTCCATGCCCTTTTACTTTGCTGCTTAGCTAGCCTACATCTCTGATTAAACCATGGGTTTCTCATCTTCATTTCACTGTTTTCCTTTTGGACTGGGACAAACTTGTTTGCTGCATCCTTGCATTTTTGCGTGATGTATTCCATCATATCTTGGGCCGTCTTTTCCCTGAGCTCTGTTTCCCATGCTATATCTGCTAGGCATTTTCTTATCTCCTCATAGTTTCCCTTTCGGTATGCTAACTTTTTGGTTTCGGTATCCCTTCTCGAGTTCAATAACCCTTCTTCAATCAGGTACTCAAACACCAATACACTGTGGTCGCTCATTCCTACTGGGTCCTCAAAACTGATTTCTCTTATGTCAGAGTCGTTCAGGGTGAAAACCAGGTCGAGTCTCGCTGGTTCGTCGTTTCCTCTCATCCTTGTGGGTTCACTGACATGCTGGGTTAAGAAGTTTCTAGTCGCCACCTCCAGTAGTTTGGCTCTCCACGTATCCTCGCCTCCATGCGGTTCCTTGTTCTCCCAATCAATCCTGCCGTGATTGAAGTCCCCCATGATGAGCAGGTGGGATCTATTTCTACAGGCAGAAGAGGCTGCCCTCTCAATTATAGTGTTAACTGCCATGTTGTTGCTTTCGTACTCTTGACTGGGTCTTTTGTCATTTGGTGGAGGATTATATATTACTGCTACTACTATCCTTGGTCCTCCCATTGTCATGGTGCCTGCTATGTAGTCTCTGAAACCCTCACAGCCCGGGATAGTCATCTCCTTAAAACTCCATTCCTTTCTCATGAGTAGGGCCACTCCTCCTCCTCCCCTACCTTCCCTCTCTTTCCTTATTATTGTGTACTCCTGGGGAAACACGGCATTCGTTATGATTCCAGAGAGTTTTGTTTCAGTGAGTCCAATTACATCTGGGTTCACTTCTTGTGCTCTTTCCCTTAGTTCACTTGCCTTGCTTGTGATCCCATCTATGTTCGAGTACATTGCCCTGAAACTAACTCTCTTCTGTTTCTCCTCTGGGGAGGACCTGTGGGGTCTGGGGTGAGCAGGAGCTGGGAGGATCTGGTATGGGGAGACTGGTGGAGGAGGAAGGGCTTGGGGGGGTAGGGGTGAGGGGGAGGGTAGGGGTAGGGGGAGGGTAGGGGGAGTGGGTGAGGGGGGAGTGGGTGAGGGGGGGGGAGGGGGAGGGTAGGGGGAGTGGGTGAGGGGGGGAGGGTAGGGGGAGTGGGTGAGGGGGGGAGGGTTGGGGGGGTGGGTTTTGGGGGGGCAATAAAGTGGGGAGGGCGTGGGGGGAAAGGGAAGGCTGAGGTGGTTGAGGAAGAGGGGAGGGTTTTGGGGAGTGGTGGAGAGGGGAAGGCTTAGGTGGGGTGGGGGAGAGTGGGGAGCTTAGGGGGGTGGGGGAGTGGGTCAGCCCCAGTGCCTGTGGGTCAGCCCCAGTGTCTGTGGGTCAGTCCCAGTGCCTTTGGGTCAGCCCTAGTGCCTGTAGGTCAGCCCCAGTGCCTGTGGGTCAGCCTCAGTGCCTGTGGGTCAGCCCCAGTGCTTGTGAGTCAGCCCCAGTGCCTGTGAGTCAGCCCCAGTGCCTGTAGCGCAGCCCCAGTGCTTGTGAGTCAGCCCCATTGCCTGTGGGTCAGCCCCAGTGCCTGTGGGTCAGCCCCAGTGCCTGTAGGTCAGCCCCAGTGCCTTTGGGTCAGCCTCAGTGCCTGGGAGTTAGCCCCAGCGCCTGTGGGTCAGCCCCAGTGCCTGTGGGGCAGCCCCAGTGCCTGTAGGTCAGCCCCAGTGCCTGTGGGTCAGACTCAGTGCCTGTGGGTCAGACCCAGTGCCTGTGGGTCAGACCCAGTGCCTGTGGGTCAGACCCAGTGCCTGTGGGTCAGACCCAGTGCCTGTGGGTCAGACCCAGTGCCTGTGGGTCAGACCCAGTGCCTGTGGGTCAGACCCAGTGCCTGTGGGTCAGACCCAGTGCCTGTGGGTCAGACCCAGTGCCTGTGGGTCAGACCCAGTGCCTGTGGGTCAGACCCAGTGCCTGTACTCACCTATTTGTACTCACCTATTTGTGCTTGCGGAGGTTGAGCTTTGGCTCTTTGGTCCCGCCTCTCAACTGTCAGTCAACTGGTGTACAGATTCCTGAGCCTATTGGCCTCTATCATATCTACATTTAAAACTGTGTATGGAGTCAGCCTCCACCACATCACTGCCTAATGCATTCCATCCGTTAACTACTCTGACACTGAAAAAGTTCCTTCTAACGTCTCTGTGGCTCATGTGGGTACTCAGTTTCCACCTGTGTCCCCTTGTTCGCGTCCCACCAGTGTTGAATAGCTCATCCTTGTTTACCCGGTCGATTCTTCTGAGGATTTTGTAGGTTGTAATCATGTCTCCCCATACTCTTCTGTCTTCCAGTGTCGTAAGGTGCATTTCCCGCAGCCTTTCCTCGTAACTCATGCCTCTTAGTCCTGGGACTAGTCTAGTGGCATACCTTTGGACTTTTTCCAGCTTCGTCTTGTGCTTGACAATGTACGGGCTCCATGCTGGGGCCGCATACTCCAGGATTGGTCTTACATATGTGGTGTACAAGATTCTGAATGATTCCTTACACAGGTTCCTGAACGCTGTTCTGATGTTAGCCAGCCTCGCATATGCCGCAGACGTTATTCTTTTTATGTGGGCTTCAGGAGACAGGTTTGGTGTGATGTCAACTCCTCGATCTTTCTCTCTGTTCGTTTCATTAAGTACTTCATCTCCTATTCTGTATCCTGTGTTTGGCCTCCTATTTCCAATGCCTAGTTTCATTACTTTGCATTTACTCGGGTTGAACTTCAACAGCCATTTGTTGGACCATTCACTCAGTCTGTCTAGGTCATCTTGTAGCCTCCTACTATCGTCCTCAGTTTCTGCATCATCGGCAAACATTGGGAGAAACGATTCTATACCCTCTGGAAGATCATTTGCATATACCAGAAACAGTATAGGTCCAAGGACTGAACCCTGCGGTACTCCACTCGTAACGTCTCGCCAATCTGAGACCTCACCCATCACACTGACTCGTTGTCTCCTGTTACTTAGGTACTCCTGTATCCAACGGAGTACCTTCCCTTTCACTCCAGCCTGCATCTCCAGTTTTTTCACTAGCCTCTTGTGTGGCACTGTATCAAAGGCTTTCTGATAATCCAAAAATATGCAGTCTGCCCACCCTTCTCTTTCTTGCCTTATTTTTGTTGCCTGGTCGTAGAATTCAATTAACCCTGTGAGGCAGGACCTGCCATCCCTGAATCCATGTTGATGCTGTGTTACAAAGTTCTTTCGCTCCAGGTGCTCCACTAGCTTTCTTCGCACAATCATCTCCATCATCTTGCATGGTATGCAGGTTAGGGACACTGGCCTGTAATTCAGTGCCTCCTGTCTATCCCCTTTCTTGTATATCGGGAATACGTTAGCTGCTTTCCAAATTTCTGGCAGTTCCCCTGTTGCCAGTGATTTGTTATACACCATGGTGAGCGGGAGGCACAGTTCTTCTGCTCCTTCCTTTAGTATCCAAGGGGAGATTCCATCTGGGCCTATAGCCTTTGTCACATCCAATTCTAGTAAACACTTCCTTACTTCCCCACTGGTAATCTCAAACTCTTCCAGTGGATCCTGGTTAGCTATTCCCTCTCTTATCTCTGGGTTTTCTCCTTGCTCTAAGGTGAAGACCTCCTGGAATTTCTTATTGAGTTCCTCACACACTTCCTTGTCATTTGTAGTGAATCCTTCTGCCCGTATCCTTAATTTCATAACCTGTTCCTTTACTGTTGTTTTTCTCTTGATGTGGCTGTGCAGCAATTTAGGCTGAGTCTTTGCCTTGCTTGCGATGTCATTTTCGTATTGTCTTTCTGCCTTTCTTCTCATCCTGACATATTCATTCCTGGCATTCTGGTATCTTTCTCTGCTCTCCAGTGTCCTGTTATTCCTATAGTTTCTCCATGCCCTTTTACTTTGCTGCTTTGCTAGCCTACATCTCTGATTAAACCATGGGTTTCTCATCTTCATTTCACTGTTTTCCTTTTGGACTGGGACAAACTTGTTTGCTGCGTCCTTGCATTTTTGCGTGATGTATTCCATCATATCTTGGGCCGTCTTTTCCCTGAGCTCTGTTTCTCATGCTATATCTGTTAGGAATTTCCTTATCTCCTCATAGTTTCCCTTTCGGTATGCTAACCTTTTGGTTTCGGTATCCCTCCTCGAGTTCAATAACCCTTCTTCAATCAGGTACTCAAACACCAATACACTGTGGTCGCTCATTCCTACTGGGGCCTCAAAACTGATTTCTCTTATGTCAGAGTCGTGGTGGGCACTGGGTCTGACCCTGTGGGTCAGACCCAGTGCCTGTGGGTCAGACCCAGTGCCTGTGGGTCAGACCCAGTGCCTGTGGGTCAGACCCAGTGCCTGTGGGTCAGACCCAGTGCCTGTGGGTCAGACCCAGTGCCTGTGGGTCAGACCCAGTGCCTGTGGGTCAGACCCAGTGCCTGTGGGTCAGGCGCCGAGAATGTCGTTGAAGGAAAGGGGGGGAGGGGGGGGGAATTGTGGCATTGGGAAATGAAATTCAGTGTGAGGGGTAGAAGGGTAGGGAGTTATTAGGGGAAAGCACCAAGTCATTACGACTTATATAGCACGTGGAAGGGGTCTGGAAAAGGATTTGGGATGGGACGAGCGGAAAGGAATGGTGGCAGCCCTGCAAGCAACGTAACTGTCCCTAGTTTCTCCTTGTTACAACTTGTTAGGTGTTAAAACTTGTTCAAACGTTGTAGCAACGTCGTAGTCGTGTGTTTCGCGGGCGCAGCCATTTGGACGGTAGAGGATCGAACGGCGACCTGCATGAAGCTAGGACATTGCTTTACCTTCCAGCCCAAATGGTTTGAGAGGTGGAGTAGAGTTTCTTTATCTCCAGAGTGGCGTCTGGAGATAGGGATAAGAGGGTAGTGGGTAGTGGAACCACAGGCGGCTCACACAGGTGGCTCACACAGGTGGCTCACACATGCGGCTCACACATGCGGCTCACACATGCGGCTCACACAGGTGGCTCACACAGGTGGCCCACACAGGTGGCTTACACAGGTGGGTCACACAGGTGGCTCACGCAGGCGGCTCACACAGGTGGCTCACACAGGTGGCTCACACATGCGGCTCACACATGCGGCTCACACAGGTGGCTCACACATGCGGCTCACACATGCGGCTCACACAGGTGGCTCACACATGCGGCTCACTTAGGTGGCTCACACAGGTTGCTTACGCAGGTGGGTCACACAGGTGGGTCACACAGGTGGGTCACACAGGCGACTCACACAGGTGGCTCACACAGGTGGCTCACACAGGTGGGTCACACAGGTGGGTCACACAGGTGGGTCACACAGGTGGCTTACACAGGTGGGTCACACAGGTGGCTCACACAGGCGGGTCCCACAGGTGGGTCACACAGGTGGGTCACACAGGCGGCTCACACAGGTGGGTCACACAGGTGGGTCACACAGGTGGGTCACACAGGTGGCTCTCACAGGTGGGTCACACAGGTGGCTCTCACAGGTGGGTCACACAGGTGGGTCACACAGGTGGGTCACACAGGCGGCTCTCACAGGTGGGACACACAGGTGGGTCACACAGGTGGGTCACACAGGCGGCTCACACAGGCGGGTCACACAGGTGGCTCACACAGGCGGGTCCCACAGGCGGGTCCCACAGGTGGGTCACACAGGTGGGTCACACAGGCGGCTCACACAGGTGGGTCACACAGGTGGGTCACACAGGTGGGTCACACAGGTGGCTCTCACAGGTGGGTCACACAGGCGGCTCTCACAGGCGGCTCTCACAGGCGGGTCACACAGGTGGGTCACACAGGCGGCTCTCACAGGTGGGTCACACAGGTGGGTCACACAGGTGGGTCACACAGGCGGCTCTCACAGGTGAGTCACACAGGTGGGTCACACAGGCTGCTCTCACAGGTGAGTCACACAGGTGGGTCACACAGGTTTGTCACACAGGTGGGTCACACAGGTGGGTCACACAGGTGGGTCACACAGGCGGCTCTCACAGGTGGGTCACACAGGTGGGTCACACAGGCGGCTCTCACAGGTGGGTCACACAGGTGGGTCACACAGGTGGTTCACACAGGTGGGTCACACAGGCGGCTCTCACAGGTGGGTCACACAGGAGGGTCACACAGGCGGCTCTCACAGGTGAGTCACACAGGTGGGTCACACAGGTGAGTCACACAGGTGGGTCACACAGGTGGGTCACACAGGTGGGTCACACAGGCGGCTCTCACAGGTGGGTCACACAGGTGGGTCACACAGGTGGGTCACACAGACGGCTCTCACAGGTGGGTCACACAGGTGGGTCACACAGGTGGGTCACACAGGCGGCTCTCACAGGTGGGTCACACAGGTGGGTCACACAGGCGGTTCTCACAGGTGAGTCACGCAGGTGGGTCACACAGGTGGGTCACACAGGTGGGTCACACAGGCGGCTCTCACAGGTGAGTCACACAGGTGGGTCACACAGGTGGGTCACACAGGCGGCTCTCACAGGTGGGTCACACAGGTGGGTCACACAGGCGGCTCTCACAGGTGGGTCACACAGGTGGGTCACACAGGCGGGTCACACAGGTGGGTCACACAGGTGGGTCACACAGGTGGGTCACACAGGCGGCTCTCACAGGTGGGTCACACAGGTGGGTCACACAGGCGGCTCTCACAGGTGGGTCACACAGGTGGGTCACACAGGCGGCTCTCACAGGTGGGTCACACAGGTGGGTCACACAGGTGGGTCACACAGGCGGCTCTCACAGGTGGGTCACACAGGTGGCTCACACAGGTGGGTCACACAGGTGGGTCACACAGGTGGCTCACACAGGTGGGTCACACAGGTGGCTCACACAGGTGGGTCACACAGGTGGGTCACACAGGTGGGTCACACAGGTGGCTCACACAGGTGGGTCACACAGGTGGGTCACACAGGTGGGTCACACAGGTGGGTCACACAGGTGGCTCACACAGGTGGGTCACACAGGCAAATATTAACCACCTTAAAGGCGTGTGCGTGTGTGTGTGTGTGTGTGTGTGTGTGTGTGTGTGTGTGTGTGTGTGTGTGTGTGTGTGTGGTACTTTCTCGTAGACTAAAGATATGTTTCTCTGAGAATTTATACCTCTTATTGACTAACCTATTTTATCATTTCTGCCCTCCCCCCCCCCCCCCCCATCCCTTCCTGTTGGAAATATGTGTCTTGCTCAGTGTATCTATCGGGAAGGCTATCCAACCGTATCTATCGTCGTAATCCTTTCACTTCTACTTCATGTGTGTTTGAATCTTGCATTAAAGTGCCTTATGTGCCTATAAATGGTGCAACCTTGTCTCTGAGAAACAGGAGGCTTCCAGGGGCCAGATTCACGAAGCAGTTACGCAAGTACTTACGAACCTGTCCATCTTTTCTCATCTTTGGCGGCTTTGTTTACAATTATTAAACAGTTAATGAGCTCAGAAGCTCCAGGAGGCTGTTTATAACAATAAATACAGTTGATTGGGAAGTTTTCATGCTTGTAAACTGTTCAATAAATGTAACCAAAGCCGTCAAAGATTGAGGAAAGATGTGCACTTTCGTAAGTACTTGCGTAACTGCTTCGTGAATCCAGATCCAGACCTGCAGTAAGCTCTCAGGGTATATACGCCGAGAAAGGGTGTAAATACACTTATATATGTACAAGGTGTATATACACCCATAAATACACTCGGTGTATTTGCAACCTCTCCTCGTAATAGCACGTCGCATTTTGACATATACTTTATCTAAGGCCTAAAACTTAGATAACATGGAAGCTGCTTGCGAAATTGACACACTCTGGCCCGTGTTGTGTTCGTGGGTCCTCTGGTAGGTTGGGGCCCAGGTGCTCTAGTACGACCGTTTTTTGACGTTGAGAACGACCGAGAGAACGTTTTGAAGCTCCGTTTTGTAGTGATAAACACCCTTAACTATACTCTCAAGCAAGAACGACGTCAGATCAAACCCTGGCCAGGTAGGGATAACTGGGACTGTCCCCTTTATAGCCACGACCGACTTACAGAGCAGTAATTGAGGACTGGGACACAAAACTGTCCGTGGGTCGTGGATAGGGAAAATGGGATGGCAGCCATGACAGTTGCACTCCTCACTCTGTCCGCCTAGCACAGCTCAGCACAAGTTGACTTTCTGTATATCTTAAAAAACACCAAAATAAAACCTTATCCTCTCATCTAAGTTTATCATTAGTTTCCCACCAAAACGTTGCATTCTCTCTCTCTCTCTCTCTCTCTCTGTCTCTCTCTCTCTCTCTCTCTCTCTCTCTCTCTCTCTCTCTGTCTCTGTCTCTGTCTCTCTCTCTCTCTCTGTCTCTGTCTCTCTCTCTCTGTCTCTCTCTCTCTCTCTCTCTCTCTCTCTCTCTCTCTCTCTCTCTCTCTCTCTCTCTCTCTCTCTCTCTCTCTCTCTCTCTCTCTCTCTCTCTCTACATACATGGCTCCTGCTCTTACCATCTTGTGTAAGCTGTGTACCCACACCTCAAGTACGGTGAGGTAATCAGGCGAGAGCTTTACCACAATGACCATAAACCACTTGGTAAGGATATGAGAACGAGTTGATGTGAAGGAATGGTGCCTAATCACTAGGATCTGCGGGAATCGAACCCCCACACCTTCTGATAATCTATGAAAAATGGCCTTTTTTAATATTTCCATTCAATAGTCTTCTTGTGGAATAAAAAGCCCCTTTTTGGTCACCATCTGGACAAAAGCTTCCAGTTTTCCTTCTCCGCCGACAAAGCATTATTGAATATGGAAATTTGCGTTTTATGTGTCCTATTATATAAGATATACGCAGCCGGAAGGGGAATGGGAGGCGGGAGGAGAGAGAAGCACTCCGAGAGGGAGAGGGCGGTAGAAGGCAGCAGTGAGGAACGAGAAGGAATGAACACACTTGTATTTGGAAAACAAATTGAGATGAAGTTCCACTTGCCTGGCAGATATCAGGTGGCTTAGACATTGGATAAGAAGGAGAGAGAGAGAGAGAGAGAGAGAGAGAGAGAGAGAGAGAGAGAGAGAGAGAGAGAGAGAGAGAGAGAGAGAGAGAGAGAGAGAGAGAGAGAGGGGGGAGGGAGAGAGAGAGAGAGAGGTCTTACTCTCACCTGTGGTAGGAGAGGATGGCAGCCAGGAAGCAGATGGCAGCCAGGACGTCTGCTCGCCCCACCAGTCCAGTCACCTGATGGAGAGCCTCTATTATGCACCCACAACCTGATGGATCAGTCTTAATGTACATTTGATTTATTGACTTATACACATGCACAGATAATCGTATACACATGCGCAAGTGTGTAAAGACACAAAACTTCAACCACCATTATACACAGGTGCGTACAGTGCAGTTCCTATCACAAATATACACATCGACAGATGCGTATATTCCTCACTCTAGACATAGGGTTTTACCAGCATTATACGCACTATCAGGTGCGTCAACAATAGTATGCGACGGGCGTCCGCGGGCGGGGGCGAGCGCTGTACTCACCGCCTCGGTGTGGACGGGGTGGGTGGCGAAGAGCAGACCGGCAGACAGGACGGTGCCCTGAGGCAGGTGCAGCAGACGCAGCAGGAGCCGCGTCAGCAGCAGACAGACGCATGAGTGCAGCGCCACGTTCACCAAGTGAAACCCGAGTGGTCGCAGCCCGAACAGCATGAGGTTGACTCTGCAGAGAGAGAGAGGAAAGATGGAACGCCGCGTTAATTCCTTGTGGGGACGGGGTATATATATAAGTATGGGAGGTGGGAGGCAGGGAAGCTGAATATAAAACCATCTCATGAATACATTACGTGTCCTGTGCCCGAGAGAGAGAGAGAAAGAGGGAAAACACGAAGCTAAGGAAGACTTAAGAACTTAAAAATACAGACAATTCAGATAGGGTTCCGTTCCTGGCCTGATTATATTTGCTTCTGTATCTACGTGTAATTTATTAACCAAGTAAAAAAATAAATGAATTTAGCAACGAAAGTCAGTTCTCATTCCCCTCACCCGGAGAGATAAAGAGTGAATACAAGTCCAACATTAACACCAGAGAGACACACACACAGGCAGGGTGACAACACTAGGCAGGGTGACAACACTAGGCAGGGTGACAACACTACACATGGTGACAAACCAGAGAGGCACACAAGCAGGGTGACAACACTAGGTAGGGTGATAAGACTAGGCAGGGTGACAACACCAGAGAGGCACACAGGCAGGGTGACAACACCAGAGAGGCACACAGGCAGGGTGACAACACCAGAGACTCGCACTGGCAGGGTGACAACACCAGACACATGCAGGCAGGGTGACAACACCAGACACATGCAGGCAGGGTGACAACACCAGACACATGCAGGCAGGGTGACAACACCAGACACATGCAGGCAGGGTGACAACACCAGACACATGTAGGCAGGGTGACAACACCAGACACATGTAGGCAGGGTGACAACACCAGACACATGTAGGCAGGGTGACAACACCAGACACATGCAGGCAGGGTGACAACACCAGACACATGCAGGCAGGGTGACAACACCAGACACATGCAGGCAGGGTGACAACACCAGACACATGTAGGCAGGGTGACAACACCAGACACATGTAGGCAGGGTGACAACGACACCATTTGACCGCTGGCGAACATTAGAACGTCGTTTAAAAGCGTAAATCAGGACTCTTGCAAGGCAGTCTACACAACTCTCGGTAGACCAATATTGGAGTATCCAGCACCGGTCTGGAACCCAAACGTTGTGAAGCTTAAAAGTTGTATTCCAAAAGTGTAGAGATTTGGAGCTCCTGTAGCTCTTAGAGCTAAGAGAGGTTTAACTTGAAGGATAGGTTGAAGGAACTGGACCTCACAACCTCAAAAGACACAAGTAACGGAGGAGACATTGTCACAACATACAAGATACTGAGGGGAATAGACGAGGTGGACAAAAACTGCCTCTTTAAATTGAGGGAAAATAGGACAAGCAGACATAAATGGAAGATGGAAACAGAAATGAGTCGAAGATATGCTAAGAAATACTGACAGGTGTCAATAAGTGGGAGACACTGAGAGAAGATGTTGTGGAAGCCACCTCCATCCACAACTTTAAGGACAGATTCGACTAAGAAATTGAACGGCAGGATAGCTTAAGTAAAGCGTATACAACAGGAGAAGTAAACGGGGAATAAAGAGTTCTACCCCACTTCCTCGTAGTCACTGGTTGATAAGCACTCAACGGTTGAGAGGCGGGACCAAAGAGACAAAGCTCAACCCCCGCAAGCACAACTAGGTAAGCGCTAACAGGTAAGCTCCCTAAACCCCAACTAGGGTTGCCCTAACCCAACCCAAGGGCCCCCGACACAAATCCCCTTTCCTGTACATAAACAAAATTGGCGGGTTGGGAAGTGTGGTGCTCGAGTTAGCTGTCACCCACAGAAGAACTGTCACCAAGAGCTCCGGTGTTCTGAGACACGGAGACAAATGGTTGCGGAATACAGACGAGTATTTGCGTGTGTTGATGAAGGCCAAGGCCATTGGCGGCACAACATAGTAAGGTCGACTCGCGCAAATTGAAACATTTTTTCTTCCTGGGGGTTTGTGAAGATTTAAAAGGTTTTCACTTGGCAGGGGTTTAGCGGTGGCAGTTTTCAGTGTACTCGGTATCTAACTCCGGCGTTTGTCCGAGTTATTTGATAAATATTCAAATAGTTGCAGTAAGCGGAGAATCCGGATTAGGATTCACGTATGTTTGGGAGAGAGAGAGAGAGGGAGAGAGAGAGAGAGAGAGAGGGGGAGAGAGAGAGAGGGAGAGAGAGAGAGAGGCGAGGCGGAGAATAACTTTGGAAGTGTCTCTGAGCGTGACGTTGGGATTCAAGCAGCACTCCATACACTGCATCAGTAGTGGTCATTGTCTTGCCTGAGAACTAGTGGCACAAGCGCCGGTAGCGAGGGAAACTAGCGATAGTAGCGAGGGAAACTAGCGATAGTAGCGAGGGAAACTAGCGATAGTAGCGAGGGAAACTAGCGATAGTAGCGAGGGAAACTAGCGATAGTAGCGAGGGAAACTAGCGATAGTAGCGAGGGAAACTAGCGATAGTAGCGAGGGAAACTAGCGATAGTAGCGAGGGAAACTAGCGATAGTAGCGAGGGAAACGAGCGCCAGTAGCACAGCCCGGCCTCATCAACAAAGGTCAAATGTTAATTCCATGTGTCCGGCAAACCTGTTTATGACTGAAAAAATCACCCTACACACGACTCAATCCATCCTCCGGCTGGGCTCGTTAAAGCTGCGGCCGTCCTCCAAGAAATTTACAAATTTTAACATGTATTAAAAAATAGATTTGTTCTCGTATATTATTATCATTATATATTAAAATTATGCGTATACTTAGGCATAGATTAGATTAGGCGATTGGGTTCTGTTGGTCATTAATAATTTTTTAAGTTCGTGGGGGAAGTATTTGAACCCTTCCTCTGGCCAGGCTCGTTAAAGTTGCGCCCAAAGCTAGACGCATTCATCAATTAAAAAAAATAACGGATGGTGTATTAAAAACTGGCTTGTTTTCATATTTGAGTTAATATTACTATTAGCATTTACTATATTTCCATAGCATTTACAGCGTTGTGGTTTGAACAGAGGCCGTCAGCTAATTTTATTTTCCATTACCAAGTTTTCCTTCATTATTATATGATGTTGAATTAAATTGTTAACTGTTGAGTTCTTAAGCGTGTTGGCTGGATAGTAATTCTTCCACAGCCTAATATTCTAATTTACTTTGCAGGAGAACAGTGTAATATTATGGCACAGTTTCATTATAAGAAATTTACATATTGCACTTACAGTAATAAAGATACTTTATGTACGCTATTTATAATAGAAACGTGAATCTGCCTTAACTAGTGGCTACACAAGTAATTGTGTGTATATGTATATATAATATACGAATAAGCTTGAATGGTCCCTAAGCCAATATGCACCTAAAAAAGCAACACCCCAGAAGTCACTCGAACCCAGACAGCCAGGAGCACTATGCAACTGGCGTACATGGTACCTTAACCACTTGACCAACCGTGACCCTACAAAAGACCACACTTGCGGTGAGCTTGGGCATAGTTATTTCATCAAATCACCTCACTTTGTGGAGCCACGTGAGCAACACAAATAGGAACAAGCTTGAATGGTCCCCAAGCCTATATGCTTGTTTGCATTTGGCCCAGATCTCTGGGAGTGGAAATTATCGGTATAGATGTTCCAGTGCATGGATGTATAGATATAAGATGTTGACATATACACGTACCTGAAGCTCATTTGCATAATGGTGAATAGTGCTTATTAGGAGTAATGTGATCTGTAGTATATGTAGTGTACAATTGTCGAGAAGTGTCAGTAATATAGAAATTCCTTAAGGAATCTTCTAAAAGTCAAGATGGAATTATCATATCCAGGAGGAGGCAGCTGACCATCCATGCTTAAATCACCAGAGGGTTGTGAGGGAGTTGTGAGGGGCTGTGAGGGAGTTGTGAGGGGCTGTGAGGGTTGTGAGGGGCTGTGAGGGTTGTGAGGGGTTGTGAAGTTGTGAGGGGCTGTGAGGGTTGTGAGGGGTTGTGAAGGAGTTGTGAGGGGCTGTGCAGGGTTGTGAAGGAGTTGTGAAGGGTTGTGAAGGAGTTGTGAGGGAAGGTTGTGAGTGGTTGTGAGGGATTGTGAAGTGTTCTGGAGTTGTGAGGGATTGTGAAGGGTTGTGGGCTCGTGTTGTCTATTAAATAATCTTTGAATTTCTATGGTTAGGACATGACTAAGATATGAGGCTGTAATACTCAGTTGTGATGAATCAAAGTGTTAACACACACACATTCTGGCTTATGAAAGTTCGTTACGTCGGGAAGGGGGGGGGGGGATTTTGGTGACCTAACGACAGAAGCTTTGCCTTAACGAAGGATTTGGTCGCAAGTATTTACTTTAGTGTTTTCATCACTATAATACTTGTGCTTGGTAATAGTCTGTTAGTGCATTCGTGCCTTCTGCCTCCATTACTGGACTTAATACATTCGTGTGCATCCTGTCTTAAGGCTTAATACATTCGTGTGCATCCTGTCTTAAGGCTTAATACATTCGTGTGCATCCTGTCTTAAGGCTTAATACATTCGTGTGCATCCTGTCTTAAGACTTAATACATTTGTGTGCATCCTGTCTTAAGGCTTGATACTTTCGTGTGCATCCTGTCTTAAGGCTTAATACATTCATGTGCATCCTGTCTTAATACATTCGTGTGCATCCTGTCTTAATACATCCGTGTTCATCCTGTCTTAATACATTCGTGTGCATCCTGTCTTAATACATTCGTGTGCATTCTGTCTTAAGACTTAATACATTCGTTTGCATCCTGTCTTAAGACTCAATACCTTCGTGTGCATCCTGTCTTAGGACCTAATGCATTCGTGTGCATCCTGTCTTAAGTCTTAATACATTCATGTGCATCCTGTCTTAAGACTTAATACATTCGTATGCATCCTGTCTTAAGACAATACATTCGTGTGCATCCTGTCTTAAGTCTTAATACATTCGTGTGCATCCTGTCTTAAGTCCTGATACATTCGTGTGCATCCTGTCTAAGGACTTAATACATTCGTGTGCATCCTGTCTTAAGTCCTAATACATTCGTGTGCATCCTGTCTAAGGACTTAATACATTCGTGTGCATCCTGTCTTAAGTCTTAATACATTCGTGTGCATCCTGTCTTAAGTCCTAATACATTCGTGTGCATCCTGTCTAAGGACTTAATACATTCGTGTGCATCCTGTCTTAAGTCTTAATACATTCGTGTGCATCCTGTCTTAAGACATAATACATTCGTGTGCATCCTGTCTTAAGACATAATACATTCGTGTGCATCATGTCTTAAGACTTAATACATTCGTGTTCATCCTGTCTTAAGACTTAATACATTCGTGTGCATCCTGTCTTAAGACTTAATACATTCGTGTGCATCCTGTCCTAAGTCTTAATACATTCGTGTGCATCCTGTCTTAAGACTTAATACATTCGTGTGCATCCTGTCTTAAGACTTAATACATTCGTGTGCATCCTGTCTTAAGACTTAACACATTCGTGTGCATCCTGTCTTAAGACTTAATACATTCGTGTGCATCCTGTCCTAAGTCTTAATACATTCGTGTGCATCCTGTCTTAAGACTTAATACATTCGTGTGCATCCTGTCTTAAGACTTAATACATTCGTGTGCATCCTGTCTTAAGACTCAATACATTCGTGTGCATCCTGTCTTAATACATTCGTGTGCATCCTGTCTTAAGACTTAATACATTCGTGTGCATCGTGTCTTAAGACTTAATACATTCGTGTGCATCCTGTCTTAATACATTCGTGTGCATCATGTCTTAATACATTCGTGTGCATTCTGTCTTAAGACTTAATACATTCGTTTGCATCCTGTCTTAAGACTCAATACCTTCGTGTGCATCCTGTCTTAGGACTTAATACATTCGTGTGCATTCTTTCTTAAGTCTTAATACATTTTTGTGCATTCTGTCTTAAGTCTTAATACATTCGTGTGCATCCTGTCTTAAGTCTTAATACATTCGTGTGCATTCTGTCTTAAGACTTAATACATTCGTGTGCATCCTGTCTTAGGACTTAATACATTCGTGTGCATCCTGTCTTAAGTCTTAGTACATTCGTGTGCATTCTGTCTTAAGACTCAATACCTTCGTGTGCATCCTGTCTTAGGACTTAATACATTCGTGTGCATCCTGTCTTAAGTCTTAATACATTCATGTGCATCCTGTCTTAAGACTTAATACATTCGTATGCATCCTGTCTTAAGACTTAATACATTCGTGTGCATCCTGTCTTAAGTCTTAATTCATTCGTGTGCATCCTGTCTTAAGTCCTAATTCATTCGTGTGCATCCTGTCTAAGGACTTAATACATTCGTGTGCATCCTGTCTAAGGACTTAATACATTCGTGTGCATCCTGTCTTAAGTCTTAATACATTCGTGTGCATCCTGTCTTAAGACATAATACATTCGTGTGCATCCTGTCTTAAGACATAATACATTCGTGTGCATCCTGTCTTAAGACTTAATACATTCGTGTGCATCCTGTCCTAAGTCTTAATACATTCGTGTGCATCCTGTCTTAAGACTTAATACATTCGTGTGCATCCTGTCTTAAGACTTAATACATTCGTGTTCATCCTGTCTTAAGACTTAATACATTCGTGTGCATCCTGTCTTAAGACTTAATACATTCGTGTGCATCCTGTCCTAAGTCTTAATACATTCGTGTGCATCCTGTCTTAAGATTTAATACATTCGTGTGCATCCTGTCTTAAGGCTTAATACATTCGTGTGCATCCTGTCTTAAGACTTAATACATTCATGTGCATCCTGTCTTAAGACTTAATACATTCGTGTGCATCCTGTCCTAAGTCTTAATACATTCGTGTGCATCCTGTCTTAAGACTTAATACATTCGTGTGCATCCTGTCTTAAGACTTAATACATTCGTGTGCATCCTGTCTTAAGACTCAATACATTCGTGTGCATCCTGTCTTAATACATTCGTGTGCATCCTGTCTTAAGACTTAATACATTCGTGTGCATCGTGTCTTAAGACTTAATACATTCGTGTGCATCGTGTCTTAAGACTTAATACATTCGTGTGCATCGTGTCTTAAGACTTAATACATTCGTGTGCATCCTGTCTTAATACATTCGTGTGCATCCTGTCTTAGTACATTCGTGTGCATTCTGTCTTAAGACTTAATACATTCGTTTGCATCCTGTCTTAAGACTCAATACCTTCGTGTGCATCCTGTCTTAGGACCTAATACATTCGTGTGCATCCTGTCTTAGGACTTAATACATTCGTGTGCATCCTGTCTTAAGTCTTAATACATTCGTGTGCATCCTGTCTTAAGATTTAATACATTCGTATGCATCCTGTCTTAAGACTTAATACATTCGTGTGCATCCTGTCTTAAGTCTTAATACATTCGTGTGCATCCTGTCTTAAGTCCTAATACATTCGTGTGCATCCTGTCTAAGGACTTAATACATTCGTGTGCATCCTGTCTAAGGACTTCATACATTCGTGTGCATCCTGTCTTAAGTCTTAATACATTCGTGTGCATCCTGTCTTAAGACATAATACATTCGTGTGCATCCTGTCTTAAGACATAATACATTCGTGTGCATCCTGTCTTAAGACTTAATACATTCGTGTGCATCCTGTCCTAAGTCTTAATACATTCGTGTGCATCCTGTCTTAAGACTTAATACATTCGTGTGCATCCTGTCTTAAGACTTAATACATTCGTGTTCATCTTGTCTTAAGACTTAATACATTCGTGTGCATCCTGTCTTAAGACTTAATACATTCGTGTGCATCCTGTCCTAAGTCTTAATACATTCGTGTGCATCCTGTCTTGAGACTTAATACATTCGTGTGCATCCTGTCTTAAGGCTTAATACATTCGTGTGCATCCTGTTATAAGACTTAATACATTCGTGTGCATCCTGTCTTAAGACTTAATACATTCGTGTGCATCCTGTCCTAAGTCTTAATACATTCGTGTGCATCCTGTCTTAAGACTTAATACATTCGTGTGCATCCTGTCTTAAGACTTAATACATTCGTGTGCATCCTGTCTTAAGACTTAATACATTCGTATGCATCCTGTCTTAATACATTCGTGTGCATTCAGTCTTAAGACTTAATACATTCGTGTGCATCCTGTCTTAAGACTTAATACATTCGTGTGCATCCTGTCTTAAGTCTTAATACATTCGTGTGCATCCTGTCTTAAGTCCTAATACATTCGTGTGCATCCTGTCTAAGGACTTAATACATTCGTGTGCATCCTGTCTTAAGTCTTAATACATTCGTGTGCATCCTGTCTAAGGACTTAATACATTCGTGTGCATCCTGTCTTAAGTCTTAATACATTCGTATGCATCCTGTCTTAAGACATAATACATTCGTGTGCATCCTGTGTTAAGACATAATACATTCGTGTGCATCCTGTCTTAAGACATAATACATTCGTGTGCATCCTGTCCTAAGTCTTAATACATTCGTGTGCATCCTGTCTTAAGACTTAATACATTCGTGTGCATCCTGTCTTAAGACTTAATACATTCTTGTGCATCCTGCCCTAAGTCTTAATACATTCGTGTGCATCCTGTCTTAAGACTTAATACATTCGTGTGCATCCTGTCTTAAGACTTAATACATTCGTGTGCATCCTGTCTTAAGATTTAATACATTCGTGTGCATCCTGTCTTAAGACTTAATACATTCGTGTGCATCCTGTCCTAAGTCTTAATACATTCGTGTGCATCCTGTCTTAAGACTTAATATATTCGTGTGCATCCTGTCTTAAGACTTAATACATTCGTGTGCATCCTGTCTTAAGACTTAATACATTCGTGTGCATCCTGTCTTAAGACTTAATACATTTGTGTGCATCCTGTCTTAAGACTTAATACATTCGTGTGCATCCTGTCTTAAGACTTAATACATTCGTGTGCATCCTGTCTTAATACATTCGTGTGCATTCTGTCTTAAGACTTAATACATTCGTGTGCATCGTCTTAAGACTTAATACATTCGTGTGCATCCTGTCTTAAGTCTTAATACATTCGTGTGCATCCTGTCTTAAGTCTTAATACATTCGTGTGCATCCTGTCTAAGGACTTAATACATTCGTGTGCATCCTGTCTTAAGTCTTAATACATTCGTGTGCATCCTGTCTTAAGACATAATACATTCGTGTGCATCCTGTCTTAAGACATAATACATTCGTGTGCATCCTGTCTTAAGACATAATACATTCGTGTGCATCCTGTCTTAAGACTTAATACATTTGTGTGCATCCTGTCTTAAGACTTAATACATTCGTGTGCATCCTGTCTTAAGACTTAATACATTCGTATGCATCCTGTCTTAAGACTTAATACATTCGTATGCATCCTGTCTTAAGACTTAATACATTCGTGTGCATCCTGTCTTAAGTCTTAATACATTCGTGTGCATCCTGTCTTAAGACATAATACATTCGTGTGCATCCTGTCTTAAGACATAATACATTCGTGTGCATCCTGTCTTAAGACTTAATACATTCGTGTGCATCCTGTCTTAAGACTTAATACAATCGTGTGTATCCATTCTTAAGACTTAATTCATTCGTGTGCATCCTGTCTTAAGACCTAATACATTCGTATGCATCCTGTCTTAAGACTTAATACATTCGTATGCATCCTGTCTTAAGACTTAATACATTCGTGTGCATCCTGTCTTAAGTCTTAATACATTCGTGTGCATCCTGTCTTAAGACATAATACATTCGTGTGCATCCTGTCTTAAGACATAATACATTCGTATGCATCCTGTCTTAAGACTTAATACATTTGTGTGCATCCTGTCTTAAGACTTAATACATTCGTGTGCATCCTGTCTTAAGACTTAATGCATTCGTATGCATCCTGTCTTAAGACTTAATACATTCGTATGCATCCTGTCTTAAGACTTAATACATTCGTGTGCATCCTGTCTTAAGACTTAATACATTCGTATGCATCCTGTCTTAAGACTTAATACATTCGTATGCATCCTGTCTTAAGACTTAATACATTCGTGTGCATCCTGTCTTAAGACTTAATACATTCGTGTGCATCCTGTCTTAAGACTTAATACGTTCGTGTGCATCCTGTCTTAAGACTTAATACATTCGTATGCATCCTGTCTTAAGACTTAATACATTCGTGTGCATCCTGTCTTAAGACTTAATACGTTCGTATGCATCCTGTCTTAAGACTTAATACATTCGTGTACATCCTGTCTTAAGTCATAATACATTCCTGTGCATCCTGTCTTAACTATTTCAGTAATTATTTGTAATGTCTGGCTCTCTCAGTATTATGCCAGTTGCGCCTGGCCATGGTGGTGTTGTCAGATATTATCTATTTTTATCTGTAATTTCTTCAGTCTGTGCTGAGGTGGTGAGTGGTGGGGGGATTGGGGGGGGACATGCAATTGGACTGATTGCAGACGCCCCGGCAGTAACAGGCCGTAGCAACAACAAATACCGGATGGGTTAAGAGTGAGCACCGTTCTTCAGGTGTTTATGTTGGCGTTAGTAACACCTGTTCCACCATGAGAACATTATTTATCCCAGAACGGAGTAAATATACTGGGAGAGACAAGCTGTTATCCTAAAGGGTCACTACTTGCAGGCTGCTGACGTGCTGTGAACGGCCGTGGCAAGACTGGTGTGGTCTATACAACACCTCTACGTCACTGCTTCGTCAGCACCCACGTCACTGCTTCGTCAGCACCTACGTCACTGCTACGTCAGCACCTACGTCACTGCTTCGTCAGCACCTACGTCACTGCTTCGTCAGCACCTACGTCACTGCTACGTCAGCACCTACGTCACTGCTACGTCAGCACCAACGTCACTGCTACGTCAGCACCTACGTCACTGCTTCGTCAGCACCAACGTCACTGCTACGTCAGCACCTACGTCAGCACGTCACTGCTATTGGTCAGCTCGCTCCTCCTCTAGCCACACAGCTCAGTGTTGCCTTCACCACAAAATTCTTATATTTTGATGACCAGTGTTGTCCTTGGTTATCATGACTGGGAGAATATGCACCATAAAAAAACAATAACAAATTTGAACTAGCGCGCGTTTGGTCTTCACTGTTGTTTACTTGGAGCTTGGAGGACAAACTTCCTCCAGTGATAGTCTGCTGCTTTGTGAGGTGCAGGGAGGTCCCCCTTACAGTGACCAGGTGCAGGGAGGTCCCCCTTACAGTGACCAGGTGCAGGGAGGTCCCCCTCACAGTGACCAGGTGCAGAGAGGTCGCCCTTACAGTGACCAGGTGCAGGGAGGTCCCCCTTATAGTGACCAGGTGCAGGGAGGTCCTCCTTACAGTGACCAGGTGCATGGAGGTCCCCCTTACAGTGACCAGGTGCAGGGAGGTCCCCCTTACAGTGTCCAGGTGCAGGGAGGTCCCCCTTACAGTGACCAGGTGCAGGGAGGTCCCCCTTACAGTGACCAGGTGCAGGGAGGTCCCCCTTACAGTGACCAGGTGCAGGGAGGTCCCCTTACAGTGTCCAGGTGCAGGGAGGTCCCCCTTACAGTGACCAGGTGCAGGGAGGTCCCCCTTACAGTGACCAGGTGCAGGGAGGTCCCCCTCACAGTGACCAGGTGCAGGGAGGTCCCCCTTACAGTGACCAGGTGCAGGGAGGTCCCCCTTACAGTGACCAGGTGCAGGGAGGTCCCCCTTACAGTGACCAGGTGCAGGGAGGTCCCCCTTACAGTGACCAGGTGCAGGGAGGTCCCCCTTACAGTGACCAGGTGCAGGGAGGTCCCCCTTACAGTGACCAGGTGCAGGGAGGTCCCCCTTACAGTGACCAGGTGCAGGGAGGTCCCCCTTACAGTGACCAGGTGCAGGGAGGTCCCCCTTACAGTGACCAGGTGCAGGGAGGTCCCCCTTACAGTGACCAGGTGCAGGGAGGTCCCCCTCACAGTGACCAGGTGCAGGGAGGTCCCCCTCACAGTGACCAGGTGCAGGGAGGTCCCCCTTACAGTGACCAGGTGCAGGGTGGTCCCCCTCACAGTGACTAGGTGCAGGGAGGTCCCCCTTACAATGACCAGGTGCAGGGAGGTCCCCCTTACAGTGACCAGGTGCAGGGAGGTCCCCCTTACAGTGACTAGGTGCAGGGAGGTCCCCCTTACACTGACCAAGTGCAGGGAGGTCCCCCCTATAGTGACCAGGTGCAGGGAGGTCCCCCTTACAGTGACCAGGTGCAGGGAGGTCCCCCTTACAGTGACCAGGTGCAGGGAGTCCCCCTTTACAGTGACTAGGTGTTGGAAGACACTGTACCTGTCGGAAAATCCGACAACAATTAATAATATCATACAGGCAGATAATATTGCTGTGTTGTATAAACAAGTTAACCCATAGAAAATGTAACTTGTAGTGGAATTTTCCGTCTATAGAAAATGGGATATCATTACCACATACTATTATAAATTCACCACCTATTATGGTGGGAATTATTCTTAAATACATTAGTCTTTGGACTTTACCATCATAAAACATCTCATATAAATTAACTTAATTATCAATATTAAAATAGAGTAAATGTGACCCTACTATCACTTAGTGTCATCTGGACAATGTAGGCCAGTAGCGTCAGTGAGGAGGGAGAGGTCAGCCATTGTTATTGTTCTTAGACCAGAGGCACGGGAGCAATTCGGCTCCAGTTAATTTTATTTGGACGAAGTGTTATGGAAACCAAAGGTGTACCATCATCAACACACTGTCAACAAATACAAGTTAAGTGTTCTGCCGAAACCCATTTATCTATCATTTGTGGCCATTAATGTCAGTAGATAGGGGCGAGTCGGTTAGAATACGAACTGCCTCTTAATAAAAGGTAATTCAGCCTAGGTCTTTATGGTTCAATGTACAGTGTTTTCTCTGATATAGCTGTCATTTATTAGGATTCTGGCTTTAAAGTTAGCGCCCGTTTGACAGGTCAAGACGAGGAAGCATGCTTTGTGTATTAGTTACCAGGGTGATGGAAGCTACCTCACACGACGAAAATTTGGTGTCTACACCCTAGTTATACCTGGTGGACTAAGTCCTGCTGTACAAATAAGATAGGGAACCTCTTCAATGTATGTAGTCTAATACTGTAGTTTGATTGGCTGCATATATATAAATTCAATATAAACCCCCCCTAATGTGTAGTGGATCGATTTGTGAGATTATTGCAGAAATACAGTCCACTTAACATCATACAAATTGCTATCGAAGTATATAAATTAACGTAAATATAAATTCTATATAAATTCATATAAATTAAATAAATATAAATCTCACAGGTCGGTTCCCACAGTACCCCTCACTGTGACCAGGTGCAGGGAGGTCCCCCTCATTGTGACCAGGTGCAGGGAGGTCCCCCTTACATTGACCAGGTGCAGGGAGGTCCCCCTTACATTGACCAGGTGCAGGGAGGTCCCCCTTACAGTGACCAGGTGCAGGGAGGTCCCCCTTACAGTGACCAGGTGCAGGGAGGTCCCCCTTACAGTGACCAGGTGCAGGGAGGTCCCCCTTACAGTGACCAGGTGCAGGGAGGTCCCCCTTACAGTGACCAGGTGCAGGGAGGTCCCCCTTACAGTGACCAGGTGCAGGGAGGTCCCCCTTACAGTGACCAGGTGCAGGGAGGTCCCCCTCACAGTGACCAGGTGCAGGGAGGTCCCCCTCACAGTGACCAGGTGCAGGGAGGTCCCCCTTACAGTGACCAGGTGCAGGGAGGTCCCCCTTACAGTGACCAGGTGCAGGGAGGTCCCCCTCACAGTGACCAGGTGCAGGGAGGTCCCCCTTACAGTGACCAGGTGCAGGGAGGTCCCCCTCACAGTGACTAGGTGCAGGGAGGTCCCCCTTACAATGACCAGGTGCAGGGAGGTCCCCCTTACAGTGACCAGGTGCAGGGAGGTCCCCCTTACAGTGACTAGGTGCAGGGAGGTCCCCCTTACACTGACCAAGTGCAGGGAGGTCCCCCCTATAGTGACCAGGTGCAGGGAGGTCCCCCTTACAGTGACCAGGTGCAGGGAGGTCCCCCTTACAGTGACCAGGTGCAGGGAGGTCCCCCTTACAGTGACCAGGTGCAGGGAGGTCCCCCTCACAGTGACCAGGTGCAGGGAGGTCCCCCTTACAGTGACCAGGTGCAGGGAGGTCCCCCTCACAGTGACTAGGTGCAGGGAGGTCCCCCTTACAATGACCAGGTGCAGGGAGGTCCCCCTTACAGTGACCAGGTGCAGGGAGGTCCCCCTTACAGTGACTAGGTGCAGGGAGGTCCCCCTTACACTGACCAAGTGCAGGGAGGTCCCCCCTATAGTGACCAGGTGCAGGGAGGTCCCTCTTACAGTGACCAGGTGCAGGGAGGTCCCCCTTACAGTGACCAGGTGCAGGGAGTCCCCCTTTACAGTGACTAGGTGTTGGAAGACACTGTACCTGTCGGAAAATCCGACAACAATTAATAATATCATACAGGCAGATAATATTGCTGTGTTGTATAAACAAGTTAACCCATAGAAAATGTAACTTGTAGTGGAATTTTCCGTCTATAGAAAACGGGATATCATTACCACATACTATTATAAATTCACCACCTATTATGGTGGGAATTATTCTTAAATACATTAGTCTTTGGACTTTACCATCATAAAACATCTCATATAAATTAACTTAATTATCAATATTAAAATAGAGTAAATGTGACCCTACTATCACTTAGTGTCATCTGGACAATGTAGGCCAGTAGCGTCAGTGAGGAGGGAGAGGTCAGCCATTGTTATTGTTCTTAGACCAGAGGCACGGGAGCAATTCGGCTCCTGTTAATTTTACTTGGACGAAGTGTTATGGAAACCAAAGGTGTACCATCATCAACACGCTGTCAACAAATACAAGTTAAGTGTTCTGCCGAAACCCATTTATCTATCATTTGTGGCCATTAATGTCAGTAGATAGGGGCGAGTCGGTTAGAATACGAACTGCCTCTTAATAAAAGGTAATTCAGCCTAGGTCTTTATGGTTCAATGTACAGTGTTTTCTCTGATATAGCTGTCATTTATTAGGATTCTGGCTTTAAAGTTAGCGCCCGTTTGACAGGTCAAGACGAGGAAGCATGCTTTGTGTATTAGTTACCAGGGTGATGGAAGCTACCTCACACGACGAAAATTTGGTGTCTACACCCTAGTTATACCTGGTGGACTAAGTCCTGCTGTACAAATAAGATAGGGAACCTCTTCAATGTATGTAGTCTAATACTGTAGTTTGATTGGCTGCATATATATAAATTCAATATAAACCCCCCCTAATGTGTAGTGGATCGATTTGTGAGATTATTGCAGAAATACAGTCCACTTAACATCATACAAATTGCTATCGAAGTATATAAATTAACGTAAATATAAATTCTATATAAATTCATATAAATTAAATAAATATAAATCTCACAGGTCGGTTCCCACAGTACCCCTCACTGTGACCAGGTGCAGGGAGGTCCCCCTCATTGTGACCAGGTGCAGGGAGGTCCCCCTTACATTGACCAGGTGCAGGGAGGTCCCCCTTACATTGACCAGGTGCAGGGAGGTCCCCCTTACAGTGACCAGGTGCAGGGAGGTCCCCCTTACAGTGACCAGGTGCAGGGAGGTCCCCCTTACAGTGACCAGGTGCAGGGAGGTCCCCCTTACATTGACCAGGTGCAGGGAGGTCCCCCTCACAGTGACCAGGTGCAGGGAGGTCCCCTTACATTGACCAGGTGCAGGGAGGTCCCCCTTACAGTGACCAGGTGCAGGGAGGTCCCCCTTACAGTGACCAGGTGCAGTGAGGTCCCCCTTACAGTGACCAGGTGCAGGGAGGTCCCCCCTTACAGTGACCAGGTGCAGGGAGGTCCCCCTTACATTGACCAGGTGCAGGGAGGTCCCCCTTACAGTGACTAGGTGCAGGGAGGTCCCCTTACAGTGACCAGGTGCAGGGAGGTCCCCCTTACAGTGACCAGATGTTGGAAGACACTGTCCTCCTCATTGTGACCAGGTGCAGGGAGACACTTGGAACTTTATTAGCCAGGACTCTTTGTTATTCTTTCAGTATCACACGAGAAGGCGAGTTCTAAGTTGTTGTAGTTCTACTTCCTATATTGTACCTAGATGGGGTTCTGGGAGTTGTTCTACTCCCCATATTGTACCTGGGTGGGGTTCTGGGAGCTGTTCTACTCCCCATATTGTACCTGGGTGGGGTTCTGGGAGTTGTTCTACTCCCCATATTGTACCTGGGTGGGGTTCTGGGAGCTGTTCTACTCCCCATATTGTACCTGGGTGGGGTTCTGGGAGTTGTTCTACTCCCCATATTGTACCTGGGTGGGGTTCTGGGAGCTGTTCTACTCCCCATATTGAACCTGGGTGGGGTTCTGGGAGTTGTTCTACTCCCCATATTGTACCTGGGTGGGGTTCTGGGAGCTGTTCTACTCCCCATATTGTACCTGGGTGGGGTTCTGGGAGTTGTTCTACTCCCCATATTGTACCTGGGTGGGGTTCTGGGAGCTGTTCTACTCCCCATATTGTACCTGGGTGGGGTTCTGGGAGCTGTTCTACTCCCCATATTGTACCTGGGTGGGGTTCTGGGAGTTGTTCTACTCCCCATATTATACCTGGGTGGGGTTCTGGGAGTTGTTCTACTCCCCAAGCCCGGCCCGGGACCAGGCTTGCTTGTGAGAGCTTGGTCCAAGCTTGGAGTGGCCCGCTGGCCCACATATCCACCACAGCCCGGCTGGTCCGGCACTTCCCATGTTGACATGAGTGTACATCTTTTCAGAGAAGTAGAGCTGCCAGACTCGTGCGTAAATTAGGTATTGATCGCCGGATACTAATGACGGTAGTGATCCCATTACTTGCCACGATGGCTGCAGTGTAAGGTTACTGTGTCAGCTGCGTTAAGTAACGTCATTCCCTTTTGCTTTATGCATGTAGATAGTGGGAATTAATACTATTACAGACATCACCTGTTTTTTCCCGAACCCGAATGATATTCTTACCTGGGTAAATATTAGTCCGGTAACAGGGTTGTTGATTTGATTACTCACAAATACATAAGAACATAAAAATAAAGGTAACTGCAGAAGGCCTCTTGGCCTATACGAGACAGTTTCTTGTGTACCAAATGTCTACATAATGTTGTTACAACCATGAGACATATCCTAGCTTTATAAGCCCTTTCTTAAGATCAACTGAAGACAATACAAAAACATTAAACAAATCATTGAGGCAATGATACACTCTCCCTCAAAGAGTTGAGTTCATCACAAAGAAGCACAAGACTTAACACTTTGATCAATTGATTATGTGATGAATTGTTGACAGATTCTGTCCAAATGTCAAACCCCTGATCAAGGTCGTGATAGTTTCCTGAGGCGCGGTCAAATATTGAATTTTTCATCATCATTAATATTAATTTTGTTATGATTATTATTTGCAAATAGTTCACACGTGAGAGTTTCAATGTGAGTCTGACCAGAGTGGGGGAGGGGGGAGAGGGCACTATCAGGGGGAAAGTGCAAAGCCAATACGACTATATAGCACAGGGAAAGGGTCAGGATAAGGATTTGGGATGGGACTGGGGGAAGGAATGGTACCCAATCACTTGGACGGTTAGGGATTGAACACCGACCTGCATGCCTTCCCGCTTTGGTATTACTGAAGCACAGAAATGCGTAGAGTTCAAGTGATTGGGTACCATTCCTTCCCCCAGTCCCATCCCAAATCCTTATCCTGACCCTTTCCCTGTGCTATATAGTCGTATTGGCTTTGCATTTTCCCCCTGATAGTACCCTCTCCCCCCTCCCCCACTCTGGTCAGACTCACATTGAAACTCTCACGTGTGAACTGTTCGCGAATAATAATCATAATATTAATAATAATGATGATGAAAAATTCAATATTTGGCCGCGCCTCAGGAAACTATCACGACCTTGATCAGGGGTTTGACATTTGGACAGAATCTGTCAACAATTCATCACATAATCAATTGATCAAAGTGTAAAGTCTTGTGCTTCTTTGTGAACTCTTCAAGAAATCATTTTGAAGAGTTTCAGGAGATACTGTCTTGTGTCGGGGAACAACGTCGGGTGTTCAGGTGTTATAACAAGGACTTACGTTCACTTGCACAGGTGCATAGATAGCACAAAAGTGTGCTCAATGCTCAAGATATACCGGAGAAAGTAGTCTAGTGCATTAATGATAGCATTGTGCACTAGTCTCTTTTCCCATCGTCGAGAACATTAAGTTTTTTAATGTTTTTCTCCTTAGGTCCTAGGGAGCAACTACTAACCTTGCCCAATATGCCACCCACAACAGTTTATTTTAAAAATATGTGCTCAAAGATCTCCTTCCGAGGGAGTCGAACCCGGGACCATAGATAGGGTTGTGATGTACCTATATAGCGTGCGAACGTGCCGGTGTCAAACACGTAGAGTTTGCCGTGATTCAGGTCACACGAGAACCCACATATGTGTGTGTGTTTCTTTGCAATATGTATATCGCAGTAATTTACACAGACGTCAACTATGCAGCAACTGAAAGCCTCGGCTCTGAAACGCTCGAGGAGGTGAAATACGGTGGATATTAGGGCCCCCAGAACCGGGGGGCCAGATTCACGAAGCAGTTACGCCAGTACTTACGAATGTGTACATCTTTCCTCAATCTTTGACGGCTTTGGATACATTTATTAAACTTACGAACCTGTACACCTTTTCTCAATCTTTGGCGGCTCTATTTACAATTATTAAACAGTTAATGAGCTCCGAAGCACCAGGAGGCTGTTTATAACAATAACAACAGTTGACTGGAAAGTTTTCATACTTGTAAACTGTTTAATTAATGTAACCAAAGCCGTCAAAGATTGAGGAAAGATGTACACGTTGGTAAGTACTTGCGCAACTGCTTCATGAATCTGGCCCCGAATCATAGCGAGGTTGTGGTACTATACCTACCATGCTATTGGACACTCCACACAGACAATTTTATTGAGCCTCGAAGTACTTCGGAGTACTTTAACCTACGATGGAAGAGGCGGGCGAGAGGATGGTTCCTCGCCCATACCACAAGTAACCAAGTAATAAGATTAGAACAACTAGGATTTGCTTAACTGTGAACAAATCCACAAGGGCCGTGATGAGGGTTCGAACCTACGTCCTGCGTTCGAACCACCTGTGATTTCTGTGTGTAAGCTTAACTGTGTTTACACTTAACTAGTACGGACATGATTATTTAGTTATAATGATATATATATTATATATTTAGATATAATGATATAATGTTGCTAGTGTTGCATCATAATGTTGCTAGTGTTGCAGCATAATGTTGGTGGTGTTGCAGCATAATGTTGGTGGTGTTGCAGCATAATGTTGCTGGTGTTGCAGCATAATGTTGGTGGTGTTGCTGGTGTTGCAGCATAATGTTGCTGGTGTTACTGGTGTTGCAGCATAATGATGGTGGTGTTGCAGCATAATGTTGGTGGTGTTGCAGCATAATGTTGGTGGTGTTGCAGCATAATGTTGCTGGTGTTGCAGCATAATGTTGCTGGTGTTGCAGCATAATGTTGCTGGCGTTGCAGCATAATGTTGGTGGTGTTGCAGCATAATGTTGCTGGTGTTGCAGCATAATGTTGCTGGTGTTGCAGCATAATGTTGCTGGTGTTGCAGCATAATGTTGGTGGTGTTGCTGGTGTTGCAGCATAATGTTGGTGGTGTTGCAGCATAATGTTGGTTGTGTTGCAGCATAATGTTGCTGGTGTTGCAGCATAATGTTGGTGGTGTTGCTGGTGTTGCAGCATAATGTTGCTGGTGTTGCAGCATAATGTTGGTGGTGTTGCAGCATAATGTTGGTGGTGTTGCAGCATAATGTTGGTGGTGTTGCTGGTGTTGCAGCATAATGTTGGTGGTGTTGCAGCATAATGTTGGTGGTGTTGCAGCATAATGTTGGTGGTGTTGCAGCATAATGTTGCTGGTGTTGCAGCATAATGTTGCTGGTGTTGGTGGTGTTGCAGCATAATATTGGTGGTGTTGCAGCATAATGTTGGTGGTGTTGCAGCATAATGTTGGTGGAGTTGCAGAATAATGTTGCTGGTGTTGCAGCATAATGTTGCTGGTGTTGCAGCATAATGTTGGTGGTGTTGCAGCATAATGTTGGTGGTGTTGCAGCATAATGTTGCTAGTGTTGCAGCATAATTTTGGTGGTGTTGCTGGTGTTGCAGCATAATGTTGGTGGTGTTGCAGCATAATGTTGCTGGTGTTGCAGCATAATGTTGCTGGTGTTGCAGCATAATGTTGCTGGTGTTGCAACATAATGTTGCTGGTGTTGCAGCATAATGTTGCTGGTGTTGCAGCATAATGTTGGTGGTGTTGCAGCATAATGTTGCTGGTGTTGCAGCATAATGTTGGTGGTGTTGCAGCATAATGTTGGTGGTGTTGCAGCATAATGTTGCTGGTGTTGCAGCATAATGTTGCTAGTGTTGCAACATAATGTTGGTGGTGTTGCAGCATAATGTTGGTGGTGTTGCAGCATAATGTTGCTGGTGTTGCAGCATAATGTTGCTGGTGTTGGTGGTGTTGCAGCATAATGTTGCTGGTGTTGGTGGTGTTGCAGCATAAAGTTGGTGGTGTTGCAGCATAATGTTGCTGGTGTTGCAGTATAATGTTCCATGGTCGCCGTGCTCCAACTTCTTCACTCCTTGGCAAGTTGTGTGTGTGTGTGTGTGTGTGTGTGTGTGTGTGTGTGTGTGTGTGTGTGTGTGTGTGTGTGTGTGTGTGTGTACTCACCTAGTTGTGCATGCGGGGGTTGAGCTCTGGCTCTTTGGTCCCGCCTCTCAACCGTCAATCAACAGGTGTACAGATTCCTGAGCATATTGGGCTCTATCATATCTACACTTGAAACTGTGTATGGAGTCAGCCTCCACCACATCACTTCCTAATGCATTCCATTTGTCAACCACTCTGACACTAAAAAAGTTCTTTCTAATATCTCTGTGGCTCATTTGGGCGCTCAGTTTCCACCTGTGTCCCCTAGTTCGTGTGCCCCTTGTGTTAAATAGACTGTCTTTATCTACCGTGTCGATTCCCTTGAGGATCTTGAATGTGGTGATCATGCCCCCCCCTAACTCTTCTGTCTTCCAGCGACGTGAGGTTTAATTCCCGTAGTCTCTCCTCGTAGCTCATACCTCTCTGCTCGGGTACTAGTCTGGTGGCAAACCTTTGAACCTTTTCCAATTTAGTCTTATCCTTGACTATATATGGACTCCATGCTGGGGCTGCATACTCCAGGATTGGTCTGACATATGTGATATACAAAGTTCTGAATGTTTCCTTACACAAGTTTCTGAATGCCGTTCTTATATTGGCCAGCCTGGCATATGCCGCCGATGTTATTCTCTTGATATGTGCTGCAGGAGACAGGTCTGGCGTGATATCAACCCCCAAGTCTTTTTCTTTCTCTGACTCTTGAAGTATTTCATCTCCCAAATGATACCTTGTATTTGGCCTCTAGCTCCCTACACCTGTACTCACCTAATTGTACTCACCTAATTGTGCTTGCGGGGGTTGAGCTCTGGCTCTTTGGCCCCGCCTCTCAACCGTCAATCAACTGGTGTACAGATTCCTGAGCCTATTGGGCTCTATCATATCTACATTTGAAACTGTGTATGGAGTCAGCCTCCACCACATCACTTCCTAATGCATTCCATTTACTAACTACTCTGACACTGAAAAAGTTCTTTCTAACGTCTCTGTGGCTCATTTGGGTACTCAGCTTCCACCTGTGTCCCCTTGTTCGCGTCCCACCAGTGTTGAATAGTTCATCCTTGTTTACCCGGTCGATTCCCCTGAGGATTTTGTAGGTTGTGATCATGTCCCCCCTTACTCTTCTGTCTTCCAGTGTCGTGAGGTGCATTTCCCGCAGCCTTTCCTCATAACTCATGCCTCTTAGTTCTGGGACTAGTCTAGTAGCATACCTTTGGACTTTTTCCAGCTTCGTCTTGTGCTTGACAAGGTACGGGCTCCATGCTGGGGCCGCATACTCCAGGATTGGTCTTACATATGTGGTGTACAAGATTCTGAATGATTCCTTACACAGGTTCCTGAACGCCGTTCTGATGTTAGCCAGCCTCGCATATGCCGCAGACGTTATTCTCTTTATGTGGGCTTCAGGAGACAGGTTTGGTGTGATATCAACTCCTAGATCTTTCTCTCTGTCTGTTTCATTAAGTACTTCATCTCCTATTCTGTATCCTGTGCCTGGCCTCCTGTTTCCACTGCCTAGTTTCATTACTTTGCATTTACTCGGGTTGAACTTCAACAGCCATTTTTGGACCATTCACTCAGTCTATCCAGGTCATCTTGTAGCCTCCTACTATCATCCTCTGTTTCAATCCTCCTCATAATTTTTGCATCGTCGGCAAACATTGAGAGGAACGAATCTATACCCTCTGGGAGATCATTTACATATACCAGAAACAGTATAGGTCCAAGGACTGACCCCTGCGGGACTCCACTTGTGACGTCTCGCCAATCTGAGGCCTCACCCCTCACACAGACTCGTTGTCTCCTGTTGCTTAGGTATTCCTCTATCCACCGGAGTACCTTCCCTCTCACTCCAGCCTGCATCTCCAACTTTCGCACTAGCCTCTTGTGTGGTACTGTATCAAAGGCTTTCTGACAATCCAAAAATATGCAGTCTGCCCACCCTTCTCTTTCTTGCCTTATTTTTGTTGCCTGGTCGTAGAATTCAAGTAACCCTGTGAGGCAGGACCTGCCATCCCTGAACCCATGTTGATGCTGTGTTACAAAGTTCCTT
>NC_091153.1:58885974-58945974 GCF_040958095.1 Procambarus clarkii
ACTCTCCGCTCCAGACTATACACGGTCTCACCCACTTCTGGTTAGAGCCAGCTCTGCCTCTAGCCCGGCAGCCCTGCCATCTATCCCTGAGCGTCGTGTACCCATCCCAGCACACAAGACCCGCTGGGAGAGGCAATAAAATGTACGCTGTAACTGGGGCGCCATACCGCCTGTCTGGGAGGAGGTCCAGGCAATATATCTTCCGGGACACTAAAGTGCGGTCATCGTACACCTGGCACTGTCCACGCTCTTGTTGTTGTTGTTGATCATCGTACACCTGGCACTGTCCACGCTCTTGTTGTTGTTGTTGATCATCGTACACCTGGCACAGTCCACGCTCTTGTTGTTGATGTTGATCATCGTACACCTGGCACTGTCCACGCTCTTGTTGTTGATGTTGATCATCGTACACCTGGCACTGTCCACGCTCTTGTTGTTGTTGTTGATCATTGTACACCTGGCACTGTCCACGCTCTTGTTGTTGTTGTTGATCATCGTACACCTGGCACTGTCCACGCTCTTGTTGTTGATGTTGATCATCGTACACCTGGCACTGTCCACGCTCTTGTTGTTGATGTTGATCATTGTACACCTGGCACTGTCCACGCTCTTGTTGTTGTTGTTGATCATTGTACACCTGGCACTGTCCACGCTCTTGTTGTTGATGTTGATCATCGTACACCTGGCACTGTCCACACTCGTCGGTGTTGATCATCGTACACCTGGCACTGTCCACTCTCTCGTCGGTGTTGATCATCGTACACCTGGCACTGTCCACACTCTCGTCGGCGTTGATCATCGTACACCTGGCACTGTCCACACTCTCGTCGGTGTTGATCATCGTACACCTGGCACTGTCCACATTCTAGTCGGTGTTGATCATCGTACACCTGGCACTACTCACACTCCCGTCGGTGTTGTGAATTATCATACACTTGGCACTACCGCAGTACCACGTGCGCTGTAATTATATTATGTATTCAGTAAGAAATACACAATATACAGAAATTGTTATATCGAGGCTGAAAATTAGATAGGCGACCCACTCAACTAATGTACCTCAATATAAGCCGAACAAATACATGTAAGCTGGCTGCCTGCCCCACGACTCAATAAATTATATCACCTCTCTAATTGTAAGATATGCGTTTTCAATTTCTCAAAATAAAGCCTCAAAATCACATATCTTAAACTAGATATAGATGACTCCTAAATAAGATATCATTTAAAATGTAATTATTACAATAACTGATGTTTGAGTTGTATTTGTCATGATCCGAGCGTCGTGTCATAAGGGACCTTCCTGTTCTTGTTATGCAGTATTTATTGCTTTTGTTGCAAACGAAAATAATACATGTGCCAACAATTATAAATAATGTTTTAACAATTTTTTTTAAATCGAATTATTAGTAAACCTATTTCTGGCACTGTCAGTATTATTCCGTTTGTCGTCGCGTGTACACTGAAGGTATATTTTGGTCCTGGACAATGTATAGGACTAAAGTATACTGGCAGGTTGGTCAGCATGGTACTCTCCCAGGTGGGTACTCTCCCTGGGGGTACTCTCCATGGGGGTACTCTCCCTGAGGGTACTCTCCCTGGGGGTACTCTCCCTGTGGGTACTCTCCCTGTGGGTACTCTCCCTGTGGGTACTCTCCCTGGGGGTACTCTCCCTGTGGGTACTCTCCCTGGGGGTACTCTCCCTGTGGGTACTCTCCCTGGCGGTACTCTCCCTGTGGGTACTCTCCCAGGTGGGTACTCCCCCTGGGGGGTACTCTCCCTGGGGGTACTCTCCCTGGGGGTACTCTCCCTAAAGATACTCTCCCTGGTGGTACTCTCCCTGTGGGTACTCTCCCTGGGGGTACTGTCCCTGGTGGTACTCTCCCTGTGGGTACTGTCCCTGGGGGTACTCTCCCTGTGGGTACTCTCCCTGGGGGTACTCTCCCTGTGGGTACTCTCCCTTTGGGTACTCTCCCTGTGGGTACTGTCCCTGGTGGTATTCTCCCTGGGGGTACTCTCCCTGGGGGTACTCTCCCTGGTGGTACTCTCCCTGGAGGTACTCTCCCTGGTGGTACTCTCCCTGTGGGTACTCTCTCTGTGGGTACTCTCCCTGGTGGTACTGTTCCTGGTGGTACTCTCCCTCGTGGTACTCACCGGTACACTGGCTGCTGTACTGTGAATACGAAACCAGTTTGGCGGGAGGGAGGGAATTATCAGGGGAAAGCGCCAAGCTATGCCAACTATTTAGCACTGGGAAGGGGTCAGGATAAGGATTTGGGATTGGACGGTGGGGAGGAAAGGAATGGTGCCCAACCACTCGGCGGTCGGGGATTAAGCCATCAGCGGAAACATGATTCCAGTGTGCCCATAGGTTAGGACTGAGGGGGATTTCGAATTTGAGTCATTAACCTGCCAAGAAGAAGCCTTTCAACGAATTTTCACGTACATGATGTTAGCGAAATGTTACGGATTTTGTGTGAAACTGTACTCACCTAGTTGTACTCACGTAGTTGTGCTTGCGAAGGGTGGCGCTTTGGCTCTTTGGCCCCGCCTCTCAACGGTCAATCGACTGGTGTACAGATTCCTGAGCCTACTGGACTCTGTCATATCTACATTTGAAACTGTGTATGGAGTCAGCCTCCACCACATCACTGATTAATGTGTGGGAGACACACACACACACACACTGTGTGTGTGCGTGTGTGTACTCACCTAGTTGTGTTTGCGGGGGTTGAGCTCTGGCTCTTTGGTCCCGCCTCTCAACCGTCAATCAACAGGTGTACAGATTCCTGAGCTTATCGGGCTCTATCATATCCATACTTGAAACTGTGAATGGAGTCAGCCTTCACCACATCACTTCCTAATGCATTCCATTTGTCAACCACTCTGACGCTAAAAAAGTTCTTTCTAATATCTCTGTGGCTCATTTGGGCACTCAGTTTCCACCTGTGTCCCCTTGTGCGTGTTCCCCTTGTGTTAAATAGACTGTCTTTATCTACCCTATCAATTCCCTTCAGAATCTTGATTGTGGTGATCATGTCCCCCCTAACTCTTCTGTCTTCCAGCGAAGTGAGGTTTAATTCCCGTAGTCTCTCCTCGTAGCTCATACCTCTCAGCTCGGGTACTAGTCTGGTGGTAAACCTTTGAACCTTTTCCAGTTTAGTCTTATCCTTGACTAGATATGGACTCCATGCTGGGGCTGCATACTCCAGGATTGGCCTGACATATGTGGTATACAAAGTTCTGAATGATTCTTTACAAATTTTCTGAATGCCGTTCGTATGTTGGCCAGCCTGGCATATGCCGCTGATGTTATCCGCTTGATATGTGCTGCAGGAGACAGGTCTGGCGTGATATCAACCCCAAAGTCTTTTTCTTTCTCTGACTCCTGAAGAATTTCCTCTCCCAGATGATACCTTGTATCTGGCCTCCTGCTCCCTACACCTATCTTCATTACATTACATTTGGTTGGGTTAAACTCTAACAACCATTTGTTCGACCATTCCTTCAGCTTGTCTAGGTCTTCTTGAAGCCTCAAACAGTCCTCTTCTGTTTTAATCCTTCTCATAATTTTAGCATCGTCCGCAAACATTGAGAGAAATGAATCGATACCCTCCGGGAGATCATTTACATATATCAGAAACAAGATAGGACCGAGTACAGAGCCCTGTGGGACTCCACTGGTGACATCACGCCAATCGAAGGTCTCACCCCTCACCGCAACTCTCTGCTTCCTATTGCTTAGATACTCCCTTATCCACTGGAGCACCTTACCAGCTACACCTGCCTGTCTCTCCAGCTTATGTACCAGCCTCTTATGCGGTACTGTGTCAAAAGCTTTCCGACAATCCAAGAATATAAAGTCCGCCCAGCCCTCTCTTTCTTGCTTACTCTTTGTCACCTGATTGTAGAATTCTATCAAGCCTGTAAGGCAAGATTTACCCTCCCTGAACCCATATTGGCGATTTGTCACGAAGTCTCTCCATATGTGTTACCAGGTTTTTTCTCACGATCTTCTCCATCACCTTGCATGGTATACAAGTCAAGGACACTGGCCTGTAGTTCAGTGCCTCTTGCCTGTCAATATTTTTGTACATTGGGACCACATTCGCCGTCTTCCATATTTCTGGTAGGTCTCCCGTCTCCAGTGACTTACTATACACTATGGAGAGTGGCAAGCAAAGTGCCTCTGCACACTCTTTCAGTATCCATGGTGAGATCCCATCTAGACCAACAGCCTTTCTAACATCCAGATCCAGCAGGTGTCTCTTGACCTCCTCTCTCGTAATTTCGAACTCTTCCAAGGCCGCCTGGTTTACCTCCCTTTCTCCTAGCACAGTGACCTCACCCTGTTCTATTGTGAAGACCTCCTGGAACCTCTTGTTGAGTTCTTCACACACCTCTCTGTCATTCTCTGTATACCTGTCACCGCCTGTTCGAAGTTTCAATACCTGTTCTTTCACTGTTGTTTTCCTTCTGATGTGACTGTGGAGTAGCTTTGGTTCGGTCTTGGCTTTCTTTGCTATATCATTTTCAAAACTTTTCTCTGCTTCTCTTCTCACCCTGACGTACTCATTCCTGGTTCTCTGGTATCTCTCTCTGCTTTCTGGTGTTCTGTTATTCCGGAAGTTCCTCCACGCCCTTTTGTTTAGTTTCTTCGCTTCCATACATGCCCTATTATACCATGGATTCTTCTGTTGCTTTTCGGATTTTTCCCTTTGGGCCGGGATGAACCTGTTTACTGCCTCCTGACACTTTTGGGTAACATAGTCCATCATACCCTGTACAGACTTATCTCTCAGGTCTGTGTCCCAAGGTATTTCACTTAGGAAACTTCTCATCTGTTCATAATTCCCCTTTCGGTATGCCAGCCTTTTGATTCCTAGTTCTTTTGGGGGGGAGATAAGTCCTAGCTCTACCAGGTACTCAAAGTTCAATACACTGTGGTCACTCATTCCCAAGGGCGCTTCCATCTTAACTTCTCTTATATCCCACTCATTTAGGGTAAATATCAAATCAAGCATTGCTGGTTCATCTTCTCCTCTCATTCTTGTTGGTTCTTTGATGTGCTGGCTTAGAAAGTTTCTTGTTGCCACGTCCAGCAGCTTAGCCCTCCATGTCTCTGGTCCTCTATACGGGTCTCTGTTCTTCCAATCTATCTTCCCATGGTTGAAGTCTCCCATAATTAGTAGTCCAGATCCATTCCTGCTAGCAACAGAAGCTGCTCTTTCTATTATGTTAATGGCGGCCATGTTGTTTCTATCATATTCCTGTCTAGGTCTTCTGTCATTTGGTGGTGGATTATATATGACTACGACTATAATTTTTTTCCCTCCATTTGTTACGGTACCTGCTATGTAGTCACTGAAACCTTCACATCCCTGAATATCCATCTCCTCAAAATCCCAGCCTTTTCTTACCAGCAGAGCTACACCACCCCCACCTCTTCCTTCCCTCTCTTTCCTCATAACATAATAGTCCTGTGGGAACACTGCGTTTGTTATCGTTTTCGTGATCTTTGTTTCTGTGAGGGCTATTATGTCTGGGTTTTCCTCTAGTACCTGTTCTCCAAGCTCATTTGCTTTATTTGTAATTCCATCTATGTCAGTGTACATCGCTTTGAGGCTCACTTTCTCCTGTCCCTTCTCAAATCGCCTCCTTGGTGAGTGTTCTGCTGGTGGGGGAGGCTGTTCCATGGGTGTGAGGACCTGTGAGATGGATAACAGGGTCTCAGAGGATACTGGGATGAGGGGTGGGGGATCCAGTGAAGGGGGAGGGACAGGGAGGGTATGGGGTGAAAGGGGAGGGAGGACGGGAAGGAAAGGGGGGGGGAGGGAGGACTCGGGAGGAGGGGAGGTGTGTGTGTGTGTGTGTACTCACCTAGTTGTGCTTGCGGGGGTTGAGCTCTGGCTCTTTGGTCCCGCCTCTCAACTGTCAATCAACAGGTGTACAGGTTCCTGAGCCTATTGGGCTCTATCATATCTACACTTGAAACTGTGTATGGAATCAGCCTCCACCACATCACTTCCTAATGCATTCCATTTGTCAACCACTCTGACACTAAAAAAGTTCTTTCTAATATCTCTGTGGCTCATTTGGGCACTCAGTTTCCACCTGTGTCCCCTAGTGTGTGTGCCCCTTGTGTTAAACAGCCTGTCTTTATCAACCCTGTCAATTCCCTTGAGGATCTTGAATGTGGTGATCATGTCCCCCTAACTCTTCTGTCTTCCAACGAAGTGAGGTTTAATTCCCGTAGTCTCTCCTCGTAGCTCAAACCTCTCAGCTCGGGTACTAGTCTGGTGGCAAACCTTTGAACATTTTCCATTTTAGTCTTATGCTTGACTAGATATGGACTCCATGCTGGTGCCGCATACTCCAGGATTGGTCTGACATATGTGGTATATAATGTTCTGAAAGAATCCTTACACAAGTTTCTAAAGGCCGTTCTTATGTTAGCCACCCTGGCATATGCTGCTGCTGTTATCCGCTTGATGTGAGCATCAGGGGACAGGTCTGGCGTGATATCAACCCCCAGGTCTTTCTCTCTCTCGGACTCTTGAAGTATTTCATCTCCCAAGTGATACCTTGTATCTGGTCTCCTGCTTCCTACCCCTATCTTCATTACATTACATTTACTTGGATTAAACTCTAACAGCAATTTGTTCGACCATTCCTGCAGCTTGCCCAGGTCTTCTTGAAGCCTCAAGCTGTCCTCCTCTGTCTTAATCCTTCTCATAATTTTGGCGTCGTCAGCAAACATTGAGAGGAATGAGTCTATACCCTCTGGGAGATCATTTACGTATATCAGAAACAGGATAAGTCCAAGTACAGAGCCCTGAGGGACTCCACTGGTGACTTCACGCCAGTCTGAGGTCTCACCCCTCACTGTAACTCTCTGCTTCCTATTGTTTAGGTACTCCCTTATCCACTGGAGCGCCCTACCAGTTACTCCTGCCTGTTTCTCTAGCTTATGCATCAACCTTTTATGGGGTACTGTGTCAAAGGCGTTCCGACAGTCCAAAAAAATGCAGTCCGCCCACCCTTCTCTTTCTTGTTTAATCTTTGTCACCTGATCGTAGAATTCTATCAATCCTGTAAGGCAAGATTTACCCTCCCTGAACCCATGTTGATGGGTTGTCACGAAGTCTCTTCTCTCCAGATGTGTTTCTAGGTTTTTTCTCACAATCTTCTCCATCACCTTGCATGGTATACAAGTTAAGGACACTGGCCTGTAGTTCAGTGGCACATACTGGCACACACACTGGCACACCTGTGTGTGTGTGTGTGTGTGTGTGTGTGTGTGTGTGTGTGTGTGTGTGTGTGTGTGCATGTAGCGGTTGTTGTAGTGTCGTAGTGTACACTAGTAGTAAGGTAAGAGTGCTGTTAATCCTTTCCTGTAAAATTTCCAATTAGATTAAACATGGTGATTTAGCAGGTGGCAATGTAAGTGGGAAGGAGAGGAGAGGAGCAGGAGGAGGTGAGCCTTATACTGTTCTCTCCCCAGATAGAACTTAGGTAAATACATCATTTCTCTGCTTTCCTAGTAATCCAACCCGTGGATTAACAGCTCTTGAAGTATATCTTACATTTTCCGCCCACTTTCTCCCCCTCCCTTATCTCTTCGGATCTCTCACTTCTTATACTCTGTTCTTCCCCTTAAGTCTTCCTCTTATTCCCTTGCTTCTCTCCCCTCCCGCAGAAGCTCTTACGTCTGACTGACATTCAGCAGGGAGTTGTCCCCTCACGAGCCGGGAGCCGGCCCGCTCCCCCTCACCTTAACTGAACCTTCACCAAGCATCAACGCTTTTTCCTTAGTGATGGATTGTTCTGCTGACCTCTGGAGTGCCATCAGTGCGCCAGTAGCCTCACATCTCTGTATCCTAGTGCTGTACCGGTGTGCTGCATAGCTCTGCTACACCTGTAAGCTGCATGGTTATGCTTGATAGGTATGCTGCATTGCTACGCTTCACCTATGTGCTGCATTGTTATGCTACACTTCGTCTATGTGCTGTGTATAGCACCTTGTGGTTGAGTGGATATTTTCACACTATGGCTGTGCCTGCTACCACGCCGTCTTCGTCTTTACCCACATATTATCTCCTCATATCACATTATCACAGTTACTATTTACACTACACACTATCTACAACATTATAATCGGATATTTGTGCCTGGAGCGTAAATCTGCCATCTGAACATTCGTTTTGCATGTCAATATCTGATTACACTCATATTTAAATGAATGTTGAGTACTTTAGAGTTGCACATTTTATATCCCCCGACTTCGTGAGAGGGAGTGCGGAGGCCGATGTTTCTTCAAGAGTGGCATATGGGCCGACCCCCAACCATCTTTTGAGACTGTTCAAAAATCACTATGTAGAGTTGCGTGAGATTAGGCCAAAGACTCTTTCTTGTCTTGCTTCCAACCTCGGGCAGACAGAATGCCCAGGCCTCTTGTTATCAGTCTTTCTCTCACTTTCCCCCCTCTTTCCCTCCCTCCATCCCTACCTCCCTCCCATTCTTCCTACCTCACAGTCTCTTGCTGTCCATTGTTTCCTCCCACCCGTTCTCTCTCCCTCCCAGGGGGCAAAACTTGCTCCAGTAACGTTAAATCGACATTATCGACGGTGATTCTCCCTTGGTAACAGCATTTTGACCCTAACCTAACCTAACCTATGACACTCCCTATACAATCAGAACTCACCATGCAAAGTTGAGTGAGGCAAACCCTCAATCCTGTGGCCTCCAACCAAGACCAGACAGACCTTCTATCTTATAGATACAGCTATACAACTGTGTGTATAATAATATACAATATAAAATACAATTGTGTGTGTGCGTGTGGACCTTGTCGTGCGGCTGATGACCCGCTTCCGGCGAGATATTTCGACTTTGTGATACATTTGCGAACACAAGTCATGGCGGGGTCAGGCCTGTGTGTGTTGATACACTTGTACTCACCTATTTGTGCTTGCGGGGGTTAAGCTTTGGCACTTTGGTCCCGCCTCTCAACTGTCAATCAACTGGTGTACAGGTTCCTGAGCCTACTGGGCTCTATCATATCTACATTTAAAACTGTGTATGGAGTCAGCCTCCACCACATCACTGCCTAATGCATTCCATCCGTTAACTACTCTGACACTGAAAAAGTTCCTTCTAACGTCCCTGTGACTCATGTGGGTACTCAGTTTCCACCTGTGTCCCCTTGTTCGCGACCCACCAGTGTTGAATAGTTTATCCTTGTTTACCCGGTCGATTCCCCTGAGGATTTTGTAGGTTGTGATCATGTCTTCCCTTACTCTTCTGTCTTCCAGGGTCGTAAGGTGCAGTTCCCGCAGCCTTTCCTCGTAACTCATGCCTCTTAGTTCTGGGACTAGTCTAGTGGCATACCTTTGGACTTTTTCCAGCTTCGTCTTGTGCTTGACAAGGTACGGGCTCCATGCTGGGGCCGCATACTCCAGGATTGGTCTTACATATGTTGTGTACAAGATTCTGAATGATTCATTACACAGGTTGCTGAACGCTGTTCTGATGTTCGCCAGCCTCGCATATGCCGCAGACGTTATTCTTTTTATGTGGGCTTCAGGAGACAGGTTTGGTGTGATATCAACTCCTAGATCTTTCTCTCTGTCCGTTTCATTATGTACTTCACCTCCTATTCTGTATCCTGTGTCTGGCCTCCTGTTTCCACTGCCAAGTTTCATTACTTTGCATTTACTCGGGTTGAACTTCAACAGCCATTTGTTGGACCATTCACTCAGTCTCTCTAGGTCATCTTGTAGCCTCCTAATATCATCCTCTGTTTCAATCCTCCTCATAATTTTTGCATCATCAGCAAACATTGAAAGAAACGATTCTATACCCCGTGGGAGATCATTTACATATATCAGAAACAGTATAGGTCCAAGGACTGACCCCTGCGGGACTCCACTTGTAACGTTTCGCCAATCTGAGACCTCACCCCTCACACTGACTCATTGTCTCCTGTTGCTTAGGTATTCCTTTATCCAATGGAGTACCTTCCCTTTCACACCGGCCTGCATCTCCAGCTTTTTCACTAGCCTCTTGTGTGGTACTGTATCAAAGGCTTTATGACAATCCAAAAATATGCAGTCTGCCCACCCTTCTCTTTCTTGCCTTATTTTTGTTGCCTGGTCATAGAATTCAAGTAACCCTGTGAGGCAGGACCTGCCATCCCTGAATCCATGTTGATGCTGTGTTACAAAGTTCTTTCGCTCCCGATGTTCCACTAGCTTTCTTCGCACAATCTTCTCCATCAGCTTGCATGGTATGCAGGTTAGGGACACTGGCCTGTAGTTCAGTGCCTCCTGTCTATCCCCTTTCTTGTATATCGGGACTACGTTAGCTGCTTTACAAATTTCTGGCAGTTCCCCTGTTACCAGTGATTTGTTGTACACTATGGAGAGTGGCAAGCACAGTTCTTCTGCTCCTTCCTTTAGTATCCAAGGGGAGATTCCATCTGGGCCTATAGCCTTTGTCACATCCAACTCTAGTAAACACTTCCTTACTTCCCCGCTGGTAATCTCAAACTCTTCTAGTGGATCCTAGTTAGCTATTCCCTCTTTAATCTCTGGGATTTCTCCTTGCTCTAAGGTGAAGACCTGGAAATTCTTACTCAGTTCCTCACACACTTCCTTGTCGTTTGTAGTGAATCCTTCTTCCCCTATTCTTAATTATATAACCTGTTCCTTTAGTGTTGTTTTTCTTCTGATGTGGCTATTGTTACGGTGCCCTCTCCTATTTCTTTCGTTTGCCGGCTTAAAGAGTCATATCAGCTCTCCCTACTGATTCTCTGAGGTTCAGGGAGTCTAATGATATATGTGGCGACCAGACCGGCTGCCAGTTAAGGGAAGGGAGTTATATTTCAAGTTGTAAATAAAGGAAAATTGGCGCCCTGTTATGAAATGAAACAGTATCCCCTACGGCAGATATGACCTTTTGGAAGGGACACAAGCCGATCGCGGATTGGCCGACGTAGGTCGCGGGCGACAAATCAGGGCCCGCCATGACGTCACCGAGTGCCCCGGGCGGCGCCAACGTCAGAGTTGTACTGACCGTGGAAGCGACAGGACGCGCCTCGGTCTGCTCTCAAAGATTGGAGGCTCTGCAAGCCTTGTTCAGTGGATTGAGCTGGCCTGCGCAGCCTACCACAGTTATTGGAGACCCTGCGCTTCTGGGAAGCAAAAGAGGAACCAAGTTCAGTGAGCAGAGAAGTGCCCAAACTTGGAAAATAGTCGGCGACGACGCTGGGCGGCGCCGCTGGCTGGACGTTGAGGTCTGGAAGGTGGGCGAGCAAGCTAGCTGTGACTGGGGTCATATCCACTGAGAATCTTGGAAGGACGACACCGTGCCTAGGACAAGGAGCGACGCCCTGTGGGAGAGGCGAGTGTGGGGAAAAATAGTGATTAGCTCAGCGCCCATCGATGAACCAGGATTGGGGCAGCTGAATCTCAGGGATTGGAACGGCGACGACGCGAAGGCTTCACGACACCTGAGGACCTGTGGAATGTCCTGGATCGTCGAGGATCGACCCAAGGAAGCGTGGGAACCTCACACCATCGAGGGACATGCGTCGTGAGCCAGGAGTGTAAGGTAGATCATTTTTCCCTCCCATTACCCCTTGTATGAGTAGGCTAGTTAGGCCACAATATTTACTCGTGTATGTGGCAGCAAGACTTTATTACTTTAATAGTAGAGTAGGCTGCAAGGCAGCTTGTGTCCAGGACTGTCAGAGAGGACAGTGTGTATGGATGGCAGGACAGTGAAGAAGAGGTGCCGACGTGGTGAAGAGGCCCTCCTGTGAGAGTGTGAGGCTCCTGTCTTCCTGCCCAGTAGAAGGAGCGTTGGATGGTCGTGGAAGAAGAGGCTGACGATCTCCAGACTCATTATCCATATTCCATATTCATGTATTACTTGTGATTGTGTGTGTGTGTTCATGTAATTTGCATCAGTAAATCCACACATTTTATTACTGTGTTTGAGTGTGCCTCCATTTGTGATATTTCTCTATGAGCATACATTTCTGGCTACAAATAATATATAATACACCCACTGAACTGCATTGCTGGGATGCAGATACAATAACCCAGCTGGCGACCTTGCTAAGAGGAAGATAGAGAAGACAGGCGGGAAAGGAGTTCCTGCAACCTTTTTTGTCTGGCAGGCAAGACTCAGGGAGGTTATGGTTATAGGTAAGCCTGAGTCTTCCTTCACTCCCCCACGGGTCTAGGCCGGAACTGTTAACAGCAGTTTCCCCGTGTCTGACTGAAGGGCTTCCAGGGTGAATCAGTGGCACCCCTTTGTGGTGGAAGCAAAGACCTGCGGAGGTGGGCATTGTTGGTCCTCTCTTGTGTGACCAAGGAGACTCCGGTGAATCCAGGGAGTCGGAGGGGCTGAGTATTTGGGCCTTTGAGCCCCTAGCAGCCGAGTGTTGGCAGAGCCCCGGACCGCCCACCCCCACGTGACAAGAGAACTGGCGACCTTGCCAGGATTCGAACCCCAGTAGCCAAGAACTGGGAACTTCGCCAGGAAGCGTGGATCAAGCTACAGTGTGGACCAAATTTCAAGACAAGTGTTGCCAGGGTACTAATACAGTGTGGCCAGTGAATTCGGTGGTACTGTTACTCAACCAGCTAAGGGACTGAAACGGTGAAATTAGTGCCTACTAACTTGTCTGTGCTGTCGTGTATGCTTGATGATATAGAGATGGAGGAAGACAAAGTAAAGAAATTTATTGACACAAGGGACGAGAGAATTTTGGAAGAGTGTACCAAGGCCCAGCTCCAACAAGTGGCAAACCACTTTGGGATCAGGTTGAGGACGACTAAGGTAGCGGAGCGAAGGATAGAGATCATGGCACAGCTCACAGCTCGAGAGGAAGCGACGGAAGAGGAGCCATCTCAAGAGGAGCCGTCCCGAGGAGAGCCGTCGCAAGGTGAACCGTCCCGACTAGGGCCTCCCCAAGCGCCTACCAGTGTGGAGAGAATTCACAGTGAACATGGGAGCAGTGGAAGGTCCAGCTGTAGTAAGAGGAGCCTGCAACTGGAAATAATGAAGATGCAACTGGAAGCCCAGCTGCGACGAGAGGAGAGAGAAGCGCAAATGCAGCGAGAGGAGCGAGAAGCTCGGCTGCAGCGAGAAGAAGGAGAGAGACAACTGCGACTGGAGGAGATAAAGGCAAAGAAAGAAGTCGAATTGCGTCGCGTTGAACGTGGTCTGCCCTCACTACCTGCACGGCGGGATGACCTCAAGGTAAGGGAACGTGACTTACCTACGTTCGAACCACAAGAAGCTGAGGCGTTCTTCGAACACTTTGAACGGATAGCGACTCTGAAGGAGTGGCCGGAAGATGATTGGGCTGCTCTGGTCCAGGGCAGGTTGACTGGTGAGGCCCGGGAAGCCTATAACATGCTGGACCTAGAGGAGTGTACTAGTTATGACGCGATTAAGAATGCGGTTCTCCACTCATTCCGGCTGACTCCGGAGATGTACCGGAAGCGGTTCAGAGAGTGTACAAGAGCGTCGGGAAAGACTTACGCCGAGACCGCCAGGGATATGGAACGGAAATTCCTACGATGGTTGAAGGCGGAGGAAGCGGAGTCGGTGGATGATATCAAACGACTGATAGTGATGGAGAAGTTCATGTCGGTGCTCCATCCTGAGTTGCGAGTAAGGGTGAGAGAAGCAGGTATTAAGGACCTGAAGGCTGCGGCGGATCGAGCCGACATGCTGGAGGAGGCCAAGAGTAGTGTGCCCGATGAAGTAACGTGGTTCAAGAGCTCAAGAGACGCGGGGAGGAAGCCCCAAGCTGTGAGCAGTGGACCTAACTCGGGAGCGAGTGCTGCAGTCCCGGACACGACGACAGGGAGTCCAAGGAGGACCCAGGGGACGTCTGCAAGTGGTACCGCCAGAGTGACTAGCGAGAGGCCGCCCAGGGGAGGCAGCCGATGCTACAACTGTGGCGTGAGAGGACATTATGCCCGCGAGTGTGAGGAGCACCAAAGGAATGTAGGATTAATGTTGGAAGAGGAGAGAGTGTTTGTTCACACCCCATATTATAGTGGACCCAACGTGAATGGTTGGGAAATGAAGTTGGGTGAACATCCCTTCGTTTTCGGGGCCAACGTGAAGTTTGGAAAGTCAGACCCAGTGGAGGTTGCCGTGCTTCGAGATACGGGTGCTGACATAAGTATGGTGACCAGGAGTATTCTCCCCAAGGAATTTAATGATTCACCTGTGGGAGTAGTGAGGATACGCAGTGTGGGGGAGGAATACAGGTTGCCACTTCACGAAGTACAGCTGATTGCCGACTGCGGAGTCGAGAAAGCTATAGTAGCTGTAGCCCCTAAGTTACCCCTAGAGCATGTGCAGATGGTGCTGGGTAATGACCTCGGAGGAGGTAGGATACAACCCGATTGGGCCAGGAGTGCTTATGTTGCAAGCAGCGGTACAACCCTGCCGGGTGAGGTATCGGTCGTTCCAGATGATAGAGAGGAAGCCGACTTCGACAGGGAAAACGTCGCCAGAGACGACGACAATGAGGGCGAGAGTGCAGAGAGGTCGTCGGAGGTTGTGGAAAACCCCGACGAAGCCCTCCGACTAAGCCTGATGATGCGTGTGGAGGAGTGGCGAGGAGCAGCTGTACAAACGCCTGGGGCGGTGAAGAGGCTGCAGACCGCACTCCCTCCATACAGAGACGTGAATAAAGTAAGCTCAGTGGATGAGCGAACGGCAGTGAGGGGCAGAGTGGAGGAGCCACGACGCAAGGCACCCTATGCCGGCCAGATGAATAGTGGTAGGTGCAAGATGAACCACCGTGGTGAGGTGAGCCACAGGGAGGTGGATGAGCCCAAACACGAACCGAAGAAGACGTCTGCAGGGAAGAGAATCTCATGGAGGAGTGAAGATGTTCGTCGGGAACGAAGGAGCGAGTGGTATAGGAAAGGCAATACGAAGAAAGCAGGGAATAGGTACACCCAGGATAGGCGCCAGCCTAACCAGAGGGGCATTGGGCCATCGCAAAAGCCTAGTGTGGAAGAGAGGAAGCTGCTGGATGGAGTACAGGTTACAAGTGCCACTGTGAGGAGACAACGCACCTACGGGAGAAGAGGAACCGAGAAGAGAGAAGATTGGCGAAGAGGAGATCATGAGAGGAAACATGGAGTACCTGTAGGACGCAGTGGAAATGCAAGACTATCTCGGAGTGCACGACGCGGTGGAGGCGCTGCATGCACTGAATCTTACAGTGGTAACGAGCCGTGGGAGTACACTCGTAGCCACGGAGAGAGGATTTCTTGTAGGTGTTCAGGGAACACCCATCACACCCAGTACTATGCGAGGTGGAGATACAATGAGGCAAGTGACTGGCAAGGTGGTACGAGCCACGTCACCAACTGGAGGAGTGACACTTCAGGAACGGAGGAAGCAAGAGTATAGATTGCCCTCTTGAGTGCTGCTCTTCCGATATGACTCTTATTTTAAGGGGAGGGGTATGTTACGGTGCCCTCTCCTATTTCTTTCGTTTGCCGGCTTAAAGAGTCATATCAGCTCTCCCTACTGATTCTCTGAGGTTCAGGGAGTCTAATGATATATGTGGCGACCAGACCGGCTGCCAGTTAAGGGAAGGGAGTTATATTACAATTTGTAAATAAAGGAAAATTGGCGCCCTGTTATGAAATGAAACAGTATCCCCTACGGCAGATATGACCTTTTGGAAGGGACACAAGCCGATCGCGGATTGGCCGACGTAGGTCGCGGGCGACAAATCAGGGCCCGCCATGACGTCACCGAGTGCCCCGGGCGGCGCCAACGTCAGAGTTGTACTGACCGTGGAAGCGACAGGACGCGCCTCGGTCTGCTCTCAAAGATTGGAGGCTCTGCAAGCCTTGTTCAGTGGATTGAGCTGGCCTGCGCAGCCTACCACAGTTATTGGAGACCCTGCGCTTCTGGGAAGCAAAAGAGGAACCAAGTTCAGTGAGCAGAGAAGTGCCCAAACTTGGAAAATAGTCGGCGACGACGCTGGGCGGCGCCGCTGGCTGGACGTTGAGGTCTGGAAGGTGGGCGAGCAAGCTAGCTGTGACTGGGGTCATATCCACTGAGAATCTTGGAAGGACGACACCGTGCCTAGGACAAGGAGCGACGCCCTGTGGGAGAGGCGAGTGTGGGGAAAAATAGTGATTAGCTCAGCGCCCATCGATGAACCAGGATTGGGGCAGCTGAATCTCAGGGATTGGAACGGCGACGACGCGAAGGCTTCACGACACCTGAGGACCTGTGGAACGTCCTGGATCGTCGAGGATCGACCCAAGGAAGCGTGGGAACCTCACACCATCGAGGGACAGGCGTCGTGAGCCAGGAGTGTAAGGTAGATCATTTTTCCCTCCCATTACCCCTTGTATGAGTAGGCTAGTTAGGCCACAATATTTACTCGTGTATGTGGCAGCAAGACTTTATTACTTTAATAGTAGAGTAGGCTGCAAGGCAGCTTGTGTCCAGGACTGTCAGAGAGGACAGTGTGTATGGATGGCAGGACAGTGAAGAAGAGGTGCCGACGTGGTGAAGAGGCCCTCCTGTGAGAGTGTGAGGCTCCTGTCTTCCTGCCCAGTAGAAGGAGCGTTGGATGGTCGTGGAAGAAGAGGCTGACGATCTCCAGACTCATTATCCATATTCCATATTCATGTATTACTTGTGATTGTGTGTGTGTGTTCATGTAATTTGCATCAGTAAATCCACACATTTTATTACTGTGTTTGAATGTGCCTCCATTTGTGATATTTCTCTATGAGCATACATTTCTGGCTACAAATAATATATAATACACCCACTGAACTGCATTGCTGGGATGCAGATACAATAACCCAGCTGGCGACCTTGCTAAGAGGAAGATAGAGAAGACAGGCGGGAAAGGAGTTCCTGCAACCTTTTTTGTCTGGCAGGCAAGACTCAGGGAGGTTATGGTTATAGGTAAGCCTGAGTCTTCCTTCACTCCCCCACGGGTCTAGGCCGGAACTGTTAACAGCAGTTTCCCCGTGTCTGACTGAAGGGCTTCCAGGGTGAATCAGTGGCACCCCTTTGTGGTGGAAGCAAAGACCTGCGGAGGTGGGCATTGTTGGTCCTCTCTTGTGTGACCAAGGAGACTCCGGTGAATCCAGGGAGTCGGAGGGGCTGAGTATTTGGGCCTTTGAGCCCCTAGCAGCCGAGTGTTGGCAGAGCCCCGGACCGCCCACCCCCACGTGACACTATGCAGCAATTTAGGCTGAGTCTTTGCCTTGCTTGCGATGTCATTTTCGTATTGTCTTTCTGCCTCTCTTCTCATCCTGACATATTCATTCCTGGCATTCTGATATCTTTCTCTGCTCTCAAGTGTCCTGTTATTCCTATAGTTTCTCCATGCCCTTTTACTTTGCTGCTTAGCTAGCCTACATCTCTGATTAAACCATGGGTTTCTCATCTTCATTTCACTGGTTTCCTTTTGGACTGGGACAAACTTGTTTGCTGCGTCCTTGCACTTCTACGTGATGTAGTCTATCATGTCTTGGGCCGTCTTTTCCCTGAGCTCTGTTTCCCATGCTATATCTGTTACGAATTTTCTTATCTTCTCATAGTTTCCCTTTCGGTATGCTAACCTTTTGTTTTCGGTATCCCTCCACGAGTTCAATAACCCTCCTTCAATGAAGTACTCAAACACCAGTACACTGTGGTCGCTCATTCCTACTGGGGCATCAAAACTGATTTCTCTTATGTCGGAGTCGTTCAGAGTGAAGACTAGGTCGAGTCTCGCTGGTTCGTCATTTCCTCTCTTCCTTGTGGGTTCTCTGACATGCTGGGTTAAAAAGTTTCTAGTCACCACCTCCAATAGTTTGACTCTCCACGTATCCTTGCCTCCATGCAGTACCTTGTTCTCAGAGTCAATCCTTCCGTGATTGAAATCCCCCATGATGAGCAGGTGGGATCTATTTCTACAGGCAGCAGAGGCTGCCCTCTCAATTATAGTGTTAACTGCCATGTTGTTTGTTTCATACTCTTGACTGGGTCTTCTGTCATTTGGTGGAGGGTTATATATTACTGCTACTACTATTCTCGGTCCTCCCATTGGCATGGTGCCTGCTATATAGTCTCTGAAACCCTCACAGCCCAGGATAGCCATCTCCTTAAAACACCATTCCTTTCTCATGAGTAGGGCAACTCCACCTCCTCCCCTACCTTCCCTCTCTTTCCTAATTACTGTGTACTCCTGGGGAAACACGGCATTCGTTATGATTCCAGAGAGTTTTGTTTCAGTGAGTCCGATTACATCTGGGTTCACTTCTTGTGCCCTTTCCCTGAGTTCACTTGCCTTGCTTTTGATCCCATCTATGTTCGAGTACATTACCCTGAAACTGACTCTCCTCTGCTTCTCCTCTGGGGGGAACCTGTGGGATTGGGGGTGAGCGGGAGCTGGGAAGATCAGGTACAGGGAGACTGGTGGAAGAGGAATTGCTTTGGGGGGTGGGGAGAGGGGGAGGGTAAGGGCGTTGGTGAGAGGGGGAGGGTAGGAGGGTGGGTGAGAAGGGGGAGGGTAAGGGGGTGGGTGAGACGGGGAGGGTAGGGGGGGAGAGAGAGAGGGGGAGCATGGGGAAAGGAGAGGCTTGGGGGGATGGGGGAGAAGGGGGGCAGAAAAGGGGGGAGGGCTTGGGGGGAAAGGGAAGGCTGAGGTGAGTGAGGAAGAGGGAAGTGTTTAGGGGAGTGGTGGAGAGGGGAAGGCTTAGGTGGGGTGGGGGAGAGTGGGGGGCTTAGGGGGGCAGGGGAGAACAGAGGGCTTGGGGGTGGGAGAGACGGGAGGGCATGTGGGAGAAGGGAGGGCTTCGGGATGTTGGGTCCTGGGGGGAGGGGGGGAGTGGGGGGAGGGGGTGAGTGGGAGAAGGGGGGTGGGTGCGGGTAGAGTGCCTTAGGTGGGTACTTGGTGGGGGCTGACAGGGGATGGGGCAGGTAGGGTGTCTGTTGGGGAGAATGTGAGGGTGGTGCCCCACTCCCTGTAGCTATTTCACTGTTTGAGGAGGATTCCCCACTCCCCTCCGGGGTTGTAGGGATCGGGGTTGTGGCTCTCTGATTCCTTTCTCGCTTCTCGCTCCTTGCGCTCCTTCCTCGGGTCTGCTGCCTGCTTTCTCTCTTCCCTTGTCATATCCCTCTGCAGGAATACTTTTTTGAACTTCTGTGCATTTGCTCGACCGCTTTTCCTTGCTAACAGTTCCTCTTTTGTGATTTCGCTCATGAATGCCACCTTTATCATCTGGTCTCTATCCTTGTTGTAATTTCCAAGCCTGAAAACCTTTTCAACATTTTGTTCATTTCCCTCTATCCTTACCACTTTAAGGATCTCGGTAACTTCGTTTTTGTCCTTGTCCCTCCACTCCTTTGGTCTGGTCCCTGTTTGCTCTTTAATGCCTGCTACTACTACTGCTCGTTTTCTCTCTATCAGCCGGCTAGTACATCTAGCCGCTTCCTGAGAGGAGGCCACTTCCATGGCAACTTCCCTAACTGCAGACCTAGCTTCAGGGCTCTTTTTAAGCATTTCAGCAAATGAGAGCTGTGTTGTGGAGATCCCCTCCACAGTAGCATTCCCATCTCCCTGAGGCACGGTTTGTGTCTGGTATTGTGAAAAAGTCTCCTTCAGGCATCTTATCTCCTCCTTTGCTGCCCTTAGTTCATCCTGCAGGTTGGCAACTGTCTCCCTCATTACCCTCAGTCCTTCACTGAATTCATCCCACATTTGCTGGAATACTCCCTTCATCCAGGCTTCCTGTTCCATCCCATCCTCTGAGTTGGTTCCAGCCGTGATTGTTATCCTGCGTTTGTCACCCCAAGTTCGTGCCCTTTCCATGTTTACTCTGTGAGAGAGAGAGAGAGAGAGAGAGAGAGAGAGAGAGAGAGAGAGAGAGAGAGAGAGAGAGAGAGAGAGAGAGAGAAGGAGGGAGAGAAAAAGAATGGAGGGAGAAAGAAAGAAAGAGATAGAGAGAGGGAGAGAAAGAGAGGAGAGAGAGGCACACACACTCACTTTTGTGTGTGTGTGTGTGTGTGTGTGTGTGTGTGTGTGTGTGTGTGTGTGTGTGTGTGTGTGTGTGTGTGTGTGTGTGTGTGTGTACTCACCTAGTTGTATTCACCTAGTTGTGTCTGCAGGATCGAGCATTGACTCTTGGATCCCGCCTTTCGAGCATCGGTTGTTTACAGCAATGACTCCTGTCCCATTTCCCTATCATACCTGGTTTTAAAATTATGAATAGTATTTGCTTCCACAACCTGTTCCTGAAGTGCATTCCATTTTCCCACTACTCTCACGCTAAAAGAAAACTTCCTAACATTTCTGTGACTCATCTGAGTTTCAAGCTTCCATCCATGTCCTCTCGTTCTGTTACTATTCCGTGTGAACATTTCGTCTATGTCCACTCTGTCAATCCCTCTGAGTATTTTATACGTTTCCCTTTAACTTACAAAATATTACACCCATTGTTTCGTGTTTTGTCTTGTGTTGAAAGTTTGTTTTCACCTCATCCAAAACTGTTGTAACATATCACCTCACCCAAATGCAGGTATAAAATCGAAGCTGTTTAAAATCTGTTTAGTTATAGTTGTGTGTGTGTAAACTAATGTCTTTGAAAATGTAATAAGTTATTACGAAACGCGTTCAAGTGTCGCGTCAGGCTAGAAATAAAACTGAATTTTGGGGAATTGATTTTTCAGTTACCATCAACAGTGAAAAGAAATATAAGAAATATTGAGAAAATTCGTGTTAGAATTATTAATCTTACTTTTTCGGTCATATTTAATAATATATGTCTACAGGAAAGACTGCTACCAATATATATGTATATATATATATATATATATATATATATATATATATATATATATATATATATATATATATATATATATATATATATATATATATATATATATATATATATATAGAGAGAGAGAATGTGTGTGTGTGTAAATCACAAAAATTAACACGTGATAAGAAATGTGACAGTGTCAGACCACGGAGGAAGAATTGAAACAGGAATTTCCTTAAGTACTTTCGTATATTAATATATCTTCAGAAGGAATGATTTTGATTTACAAGTATTGGACATATATATAGGCAGGAGAGAGAGGTGAAGTGAGGTGAGATACAATGAAAATGAATGGGAATTAGGTGGATACAAATAAGAGCTTCATAAGAACTGCAGAAGGCCTATTGGCCCATACGAGGCAGCTCCTATTTATACCCACCAATAGGCCCACACATGGATAATAATAGCATAAGATAGTAAATATTTACAATGAATTAGTGGGACAAATGTGTATCAATAATCCTACTCATATCACCCTTTAATTGATCTATCAAAAATGGATCTAAGTTATATAAACCACTGCAAATGTTCATATTACATTTTTTTTGTAATCTGCATTAAAGCAGATTCAATTATATTTTTGTTATAAGTGTTTTTATAATTCGTTATTGAAGAATCCATCTCCTAATCAATTTGGTGAGCATTTTCTGACAAATGAACAAACAAAGCATTAGATAATTGGCCATGTCTTACAGAGTATTTATGTTGCGAAATTCTACATTTCAAATCATTAGATGTTTGCCCAACATAGAACCTATTACAGTCTTTACAAGGTATTTTATAAATGACACAAATATCATTACGAGGGCTGTTTCAAACTAATAACTTACTAACAGTATTTTCGTTTTTTTTTTTTTTTTTTTTTGAGATATATACAAGAGTTGTTACATTCTTGTACAGCCACTAGTACGCGTAGCGTTTCGGGCAAGTCCTTAATCCTATGGTCCCTGGAATACGATCCCCTGCCGCGAAGAATCGTTTAAAGCAAAATTCGTAGCTAAGCAATAAATGTATATCAAAAAGTTTCAAGGTCTTGACCATATTTTCAAACCCAGAGAAATATGGTAAATATAAAACATTCTTTGGGGGAATATTTTCACTCCATGTATTATTATATGTACGATGTGCTTTGCTACGGTAAATTTTAAAAAACTCAATGGATAGCAAAGCTTGAGACCAGTAGAATTAATATTCTTAAACACTTCATCTAAGAATTCTGGACTCACAACCCGAAGAGCTCTTTGATACATTGAAGAAAAAAAATATTTTTTCACATTGTATCTATGCCCTGAAAAATAATGCACACAAGATAAATTATTCGTAGGTTTTCTGTAGACACTAAACTTTAGTGAAATTTTTTCCCTATGAATAAGTACATCTTGGAATGGCAAACAGTTATCACTTTCAGTCTCCATAGTAAATTTTATAGAGGTGACTTTGATCATTAAGTTTGGCTACAAATTCGTCTGTGTTTACATCTGAAGGCCATATACACAAAATATCATCAACATATCTAAACTATGGAATGATTCCAGGAGTATTTTTTGAAACAAATTTCTTTTCGAAAAATTCCATGTACAGGTTTGAAAGCAATGGCGATAAAGAATTCCCCATTGCCATTCCAAAAGTCTGTAAATAATACTCATTATTAAAGATAAATTTACATTCTTTAATGCACAACTTAACAAGATTGACAATAATATCAGCAGAAAAAGGTAAAACATGGCTCATTAGTTCACGAGCAAGATAATCAAGAATATCATCAACCGGTACCTTTGTAAACAAGGAACAAACGTCAAAACTGATTAACTTCACATCAGTTTTTTTTTATAAAAAAAGGAGAAGTGACAGGAACACTGTTCAATTTGTTAACTAATTCAAGAGAATTGGTCAAATGAGAAGAGGAAATAGTTCCTAACAATGAGGACAAGATTTTGTTTTTTTATTTTCAATAAATTGTTTCCAATTAGTTTATTTTAATTATTATTATTATATTATATTAGGAACATAAATTGTTGACGCAGTTGTGTTAGTTTAGGTTAGGTTTAGATAGGTTAGGTTAGGTTAGGTAGGGTTGGTTAGGTTTGGTCATATATCTACGTTAGTTTTAGCTCAAATTTAAACAAATTAACTTATACGTAATGAAATAGCCAGATTTATCATTTCATAAGAAAAAAAGAAAAATAGATAAATTCAGGAAAACTTGGCTTATTAGGCAAATCGGGCCTTGCATAGTAGGCTGAATATGACGTTCTGGCTACTAGGTACAAAACACACACACACACACATCAAGACACACACACACACACACACTAACACAAGACAAAGTTAGAGAAGATTCAGCGGTATGCCACCAGGCTCGTCCCGGAACTGAGAGGATTGAGCTACGAGGAAAGGCTAAAGGAGCTGAACCTCACATCCCTGGAAAACAGAAGAGTAAGGGGAGACATGATAACCACCTACAAAATTCTCAGGGGAATTGACAGGGTGGACAAAGACAAACTCTTCAGCACGGGTGGGACACGAACAAGGGGACACAGGTGGAAACTTAGTACCCAGATGAGCCACAGAGACGTTAGAAAGAATTTTTTCAGTATCAGAGTAGTTAATAAATGGAATGTACTAGGAAGTGATGTGGTGGAGGCTGACTCCATACACAGTTTCAAATGTAGGTATGATAGAGCCCAGTAGGCTCAGGAATCTGTACACCAGTTGATTGACAGTTGAGAGGCGGGACCAAAGAGCCAAAGCTCAACCCCCGCAAGCACAATTAGGTGAGTACACATATATTTCTTTATAGGGGCCTCGTAGCCTGGTGGATAGCGCGCAGGACTCGTAATTCTGTGGCGCGGGTACGATTCCCGCACGAGGCAGAAACAAATGGGCAAAGTTTCTTTCACCCTAAGTGCCCCTGTTACCTAGCAGTAAATAGGTACCTGGGAGTTAGTCAGCTGTCACGGGCTGCTTCCTGGGGGTGTGTGTGTGTGTGTGTGGTGTGGGAAAAAAAAAAGTAGTTAGTAAACAGTTGATTGACAGTTGAGAGGCGGGCCGAAAGAGCAAAGCTCAACCCCTGCAAAAACACAACTAGTAAACACACACACACACACACACACACACGCCTCGTTATGGGGCCTCGTAGCCTGGTGGATAGCACGCAGGACTCGTAATTCTGTGGCGTGGGTTCGATTCCCGCACGAGGCAGAAACAAATGGGCAAAGTTTCTTTCACCCTAAGTGCCCCTGTTACCTAGCAGTAAATAGGTACCTGGGAGTTAGTCAGCTGTCACGGGCTGCTTCCTGGGGTGTGTGTGTGTGGTGTGAAAAAAAAAAAAAAAAAAAAAGTAGTTAGTAAACAGTTGATTGACAGTTGAGAGGCGGGCCGAAAGAGCAAAGCTCAACCCCGCAAAAACACAACTAGTAAACACAACTAGTAAACACACACACACACACATGGTTGTTAGAGTTTAACTCAACCAAATGTAATGTAATGAAGATAGGTGTAAGGAGCAGGAGGCCAGATACAAGGTATCATCTGGGAGAGGAAATTCTTCAGGAGTCAGAGAAGGAAAAAGACTTGGGGGTTGATATCACGCCAGACCTGTCTCCTGCAGCACATATCAAGCGGATAACATCAGCGACATATGCCAGGCTGGCCAACATACGAACGGCATTCAGAAACTTGTGTAAAGAATCATTCAGAACTTTGTATACCACATATGTCAGGCCAATCCTGGAGTATGCAGCCCCAGCATGGAGTCCATATCTAGTCAAGGATAAGACTAAACTGGAAAAGGTTCAAAGGTTTGCCACCAGACTAGTACCCGAGCTGAGAGGTATGAGCTACGAGGAGAGACTACGGGAATTAAACCTCACTTCGCTGGAAGACAGAAGAGTTAGGGAGGGACATGATCACCACATTCAAGATTCTGAAGGGAATTGATAGGGTAGATAAAGACAGTCTATTTAACACAAGGGGAACACGCACAAGGGGACACCGGTGGAAACTGAGTGCCCAAATGAGCCACAGAGATATTAGAAAGAACTTTTTTAGTGTCAGAGTGGTTGACAAATGGAATGCATTAGGCAGTGATGTGGTGGAGGCTGACTCCATACACAGTTTCAAGTGTAGATATGATAGAGCCCGATAGGCTCAGGAATCTGTACACCTGTTGATTGACGGTTGAGAGGCGGGACCAAAGAGCCAGAGCTCAACCCCCGCAAACACAACTAGGTGAGCACAACTAGGTGAGTACACACATACACACACGCACACACGCGCGCACACACACACACACACACACACACACACACACACACACACACACACACACACACACACACACACACACACACACACACACACACACACACACACACATATATATATATATATATATATATATATATATATATATATATATATGGAAGGGAGTACCACCTCTGGCTTGAAGAAGGGGGACCCATAGCCTTTGAGGAGACCACGCATAACGCATTAGAGGGAATGTTTAGATCCCCTCCAATACAGTTTCTGTGTGCTTTTCTACTACCACCCTCTTCCTTTTTTTGTGCTTATGTTTGTGTATATATATATATATGACAATGTCAGACCACGGAGGAAAATGAAACAGGAATTTCCTTAAGTACTTTCGTATATTAAATACATCTTCAGAAGGAAGATTCCTTCTGAAGATGTATTTAATATACGAAAGTACTTAAGGAAATTCCTGTTTCATTTTCCTCCGTGTTCTGACATTGTCACATTCTTAATCACGTGTTTATTTTCGTGATATACACACACACACACACATATATATATATATATATATATATATATATATATATATATATATATATATATATATATATATATATATATATATATATATATATATATATAATACGTCCCGTACAGACACACCAGTCGTTTGATCAACAAATGCGTGCAATTTCAAATCTTGGAGGCTGAGCTGAGGAGAAATGCAATAAGACATTCACCTGGCTGTCCATTTCAACAGTTTTCTAAGTATAGGAGAACTTAAATAATTAAACTTTTAATACATTTATCAGAGCAAAGTTTTCTTTTGGAAATGTTGAGGACGTTAGTCCTGATTTATGCTCGATTTTTCTAAATCGCGTCTCTCTTTTTTCAATTTATGACTGATTATCTTAATCAGTCATAATTATCTAATTATTAATTATTTATCTTAACTTTTCTTTCCCTTCACATTCCATATATATATGGAACCTCCTTATGTCCGGTCGTGATGGTCAAGTGGATTAAAGCATCCTGTACATACCAGTTGCATTGCTCCTGGCAGAATGGGTTCGAGTCACTTCTGGGGTATAAGTTTTCAGTTGCATATAGTCCTGGGGACCATTCAGGCTTGTTCGCATATATATATGTATATATATATATATATATATATATATATATATATATATATATATATATATATATATATATATATATATATATATATATATATATATATTGTGACGATAATCTCCTTCAAGAGATTGAGCCTGCTCTTCCCTCCACAATTACGTCGTAGAAATTATATAAAACTACTATGGAAGAAATGTCCAACAACGACAACAACACCAGCAAGGTTTGCCAGAGCGCAAAACATTGCAGCCACACACCTGTTCGGACTCAAACCGCCAAACTACCTGTTGATCGCTACCGGCTCCGCTGATTGGTCGCCGGTCTGGCTGCACCTGCACTCGCCCCACCCATACTACTTGATGTCTGGGGTCGCCACGACCTCAGACCTCAGAATATTCAATGCTTTCGTGGTTATCACTCCTCCCGGCTAGACGTTAGCGTGTACTGGGAGAGGTGGTAGCTTAAAGCCAATATTCCAGCACCTTCCCTTTAATTTTGTGTTGCACTTCTTGTTATTTTATCTTAACGTAACTTTTCATTGTGTCATTTAATTATTCTTATTATTCTGATTGATTGATTTTATTATAAGAATTTGTTTGTGCATTTTTTCATGTTTTGATTTATTTAACGTAATTAAAATTTCATTGTTAAAGTTTACTTGTGTTTTGTGTGTCTTCTCCTTACCTTACCACAGACGAAGTTCCAGTTTTTCTATTTTTTTTTTTATAACTATGTGACGAGGCCATACCCCTAGCCTTAAACAGCCGAACACCAACGCGTTACCGTCACAAGTTATATGGGGGCCTGTCCTAGGAGCTTCACTCAGGTACTGGTGCCAAGTGGTAATTTATGGTAAGCGTATTTAACTTTGTTAACGTAGCTTTACTATTTTTCATATTCAATTTCATTTTTTATAAGGTGCGGTGTATTGTGCATTACGAGAGTAACATATAGTGAAGGTGAGACAACTTTGGATTACGTGGTGACTGTAGGCCGCAGTCATACTCTTAATTGGTCATCTCTCCCTCCTTGTTATTACTCGTGTTTACCATCTATGTCCCTTGAATATTTCTCATTTTGACAGATCATCATATTGGTACCCTGGTACTGTGGTCTGCCCCGGGTCAAGAGTACCCAATCTTCTGCAATCTGACTGTAGGAGGACAAAGAGGGCCATAGTTCCTCTAGCTCGAACTTTAGTTGCTGAATTGGGACCTCAGCAGCAGTTCTCGTCACCAGTTGACACCTCGCACCCCTACACGTCAGTCAGAGATGATGATACATACAACGGTAGGGAATTAGCTTACTCTTTCAGAGCACAAAAGTTCGCTAATTCTGTAAGTATCATATTAAATTCAGTAGGAAAAACTTGCTTTATGTCCTATAGAGACGTGGCAAGGTATGCCTACATCCTTGGACTACCACTTTTACTTTTGAAGCAATTTACTGTTTCATTTGTTTTCGAAACTCTGTTTCATTTGTTGGTAGGATTTTCTTGCCCTTATCCTCTTACATGAGTACCGGGTACAAGATTTCCTGCGCCCTTGATTTAATTTAATCATTTACCATCTTTTACTTAACTTTAATTGTTAAAGATCACACAGGATAGGTACCAGTTGCCACGTTGTCCTGTTTCTGACATTCACTATTGAATATTCGTGTACCTTTATTTGCTAATTTCACCATGTTTCGTCTCCAAGCTTTCCGTACAAATCCAGCAGGTGAAATAGGGACTTTAAGTCGTGCCAAGAGGACTGAATTACAAACTCTTGCACATGAGTATCAACTAGAAGTTCCCTACCAAGCCAACAAAAATGACCTACACAACCTGTTGCTGGATTACTATTTAGAGCAAGGTAAGATAGACTCTGAAACTCATGAAACTTACTATATTGCAGGAAAAACTGATTTGGCAACGATGAAACTCCAATTGGAACTGGCCAAGATTGAACGTGAGCAGCAAAGGGAAGCCCGCGAACAGCAGAGGGAAGCAGCTGCCATAAGAAGGGAAGAACAAGAACGCGAGGCTGCTTTGAGGAGAGAAGAACACGAACGTGAGGTCGCATTACTCCGTGAACGTGAAAGAGTGCAGCTTGAAACCAAACAACGCGAGTTGGAAATACAACGCGAACATGACAAGCGACTCTGGCTCTAGAGTGTCGTCAACGCGAAATCGCCTTGGAAACTTCACACTTCACTCAACGCCAGCAAGCTACTGCCAATCTTCCCGTCAGTTTTAATATATCACATGCAAGTAAGTTAATGCCATCCTTTGTAGAAGCAGAAGTTGATGTGTTCTTTACCACCTTTGAAACCCTTGCTAATCAACTCAGTTGGCCTGTCGACCAATGGGCCACACTTCTCAGAGTCCATCTTACAGGTAGAGCTGCAGTCACACTCAGTACTTTGGCGTCTGAGAATGACTACCACACTCTGAAACAAGCCGTGTTGGACGCCTACCTCCTCTCTACTGAAAGTTATAGAAGGAAATTCCGTGACCACCTGAAGGCAAGTACCACTACCTTCCTCGAGTTTCCTAACACGAAACGGAGGTATTTCATGAAATGGCTGGAAGCAGCACATGTCTCTACTTTTACAGAACTCGTCAACCTGATGCTTGTTGAAGAATTCTTGAGACGTGTGCCACCTCCTGTCCGCCTCTACTTAGCAGATAAAGAAGAAACCGACTACCTGAAGTGTGCTAAGTCGGCTGACACTTACAGCCTCATCCACCGGCTGACACCCGAACCATCCTCCAGTAAGAAGTCGTGGTACAGTTACGAGAAGGTGAGCCCCGATCAAGCTGGTTCACAACTGTACTGCAAGTATTGTAGACTCTATGGACATACCATAGACAAGTGTGGTAAGTCTCAATACAAGGGAACCACTGACCAACAAAGACCCAAACCAACTCCTCCTAAGTCCGGTAAGCCTGTGATGAATGTTGGTGTTGATGTTAATGATCTTTCTCTTTTCAGTAACCACCTGTATACTGGAACTGTCTCTGCCAACGGTTCAAATCCGGAGGGACGTTTCAAATTGAAGATCTTGAGGGACACAGCGGCTCTACAATCGATCATCTTGAAGTCGGCTGTGCCCAACATCGTCTACACCGGAGAGACTGTCTTCATCACTGACCTCACTGCTACCACTCCATACCCTCTCGCCAGAGTCCACCTGGATTGTCCCTACGTGAACGGGGAAGTCCAAGTCGCCGTCAGGGAAAAGCCTTTTCCCATGCCTGGAGTGCAACTTCTCCTAGGCAACGACTTGGCAGAAGACCTGCAACCGACCAACCTGATCGTCATGGACAAACCCCAGGTGTGTAACTCTGTGCCAATAAACCCTATTCTAGAGTATGTTCCAGCAGAGGTTCAAGAGAGTGATGAAGTTTCTCCTCCGGTTCTCGTGACCACCCGTGCACAAGCCGCACGTCCACAGCCAGCTGACTCTACTGCTACCGCTGTCCCTCAAGACCCTCAGAAACTACCCCCGCATCTGACCAAGTTGGAGTTCCGTAAGTTGCAGAGGGAAGATCTTACTTTAACACCATTGTTTTTCCAGGCTGAGACTCAACCCGACAGTATTCCTGGGTTCTTCCTAGAGAACGACTTGCTCTACCGCAGATATAGACCCAGTAAACTGAAGGAGGAGGACGATTGGGCCAACATCGAACAACTTGTGATTCCCACCAGCCTGCGGCCCACTATTCTACACCTGGCCCACGGAGCATTCTCCCACTACGGCTTCAACAAGACTTACCATGGGATTCGTCAAGACTACTACTGGCCAGGTATGGTAAATAACGTCAAACAGTACCTAAAACAGTGTCATACATGTCAGATGGCAGGCAAACCGAACATCTCCATTCCCAGAGCACCACTGATTCCCATACAGGTGCCTGCGGAACCTTTCCACAGACTCATAATAGACTGTGTTGGTCCTTTACCTCGGACCAGTTCAGGTAACGCCTACATCCTAACCATCCTGTGTCCTACCACCAGATTTCCCATAGCAGTTCCAGTGAAGAACATCACGGCTGCTACGGTTATCAAACATCTATTGAAGATCTTCACTCAATACGGATTTCCCAGGGAGATTCAAAGTGACTGTGGTACCAACTTCACCAGTGATCTCTTCAAAAGGACACTGGAGGAGTTCAACATCAAACAGGTATTGTCCAGCCCCTATCATCCTGCTTCACAGGGTTCTCTTGAACGTAGTCATCAGACCATCAAAGCACTCCTGAAAAAGTTTTCTAGTGAAACCTCGAAGGATTGGGATAAGCAGATTGACCTTATAATGTGTATTTTCAGAAGTCTCCCCAATGAGTCCCTAGGAGTATCTCCTTATGAGATGCTCTACGGCCGTAAGTGCCGTACTCCCCTTAAGGCTTTCAAAGACTCTCTCAGAGATGCCACCTTCAGTGAGCATCAGAATGTGCCCCAGTTTCTTCAAAACCTTCAACGCATTCTAGAGAGAGTCCACCGCTTTGCCCATGATAATCTATTGAAAGCCCAGGTGAGAATGAAGACTCATTACGACCAGACCAGCAAAGTAAGAAAATTCAAGCCGGGAGACTTCGTCCTTGCCTATTTCCCTATCCCAGGTTCACCTTTACAAAACAGGTTTTCAGGACCCTACTGCGTCAAAGAGTGCAGGAATAATAACAACTACGTAATAGAGACTCCAGATAGGCGGCGGAAGACCCAGCTGTGCCACGTCAACCTCCTGAAGCAATATAATGGTACTCCTCCCACTGTCCTGACTAACTATTCCACCTTCACAGAACCCTACATCCACAGTGAGACCTTCCCAGCTTCTCCTCCCGAAAGCACTGACAAGGAGTCAGCGCTTTCTAATTCCGAAATCCTTAATGATCTTCCCAAATACTTTCAGGATAATCATAGTGCACCTCTCGTCAAGATCTTCAGAGAACATCAAGAGTTGTTCCGAGATGATCCCCAAGAGTGTAATGTTACCCAGCACGACATCCAACTGCTCCCCGACACCCGGCCGATTCGTCAACCCTTCTACCGAATCAGCCCGAGCAAGAAGGAAGTCATGCGTGCTGAGGTGCAATACCTCTTGGATCATGGACTGGCTACACCTTGTGAGTCCCCCTGGGCCTCACCTTGTATCTTGGTGCCCAAACCCCAAGGTAAGGTGCGGTTGTGCACTGACTATCGTAAACTGAACTCTGTCACTGTCAAGGATGCTTACCCCTTGCCAAGGATAGATGACATCCTTGATGCCATTGGTAGTGCCCAGTACTTGTCCCAAGTGGACTTGCTTAAGGGGTACTATCAAGTGTGTCTAACGGAGCGCGCTAAAGAGATATCTGCCTTCATCACTCCTTTTGGACTTTTCAGATATGAACGCCTTCCTTTCGGACTATGTAATGCCCCGGCCACCTTTCAAAGAGCTGTCAACCGTGTCATCCAGGGCTTGGATAACACATACGCCTACCTGGACGATATCGTCGTAGCCTCCAACTCCTGGAGTGAACATCTGCTCCAGCTGCGACGTCTGTTCTCCAAGCTCCTGACAGCCGGCCTCACCATCAACCTGGGCAAGTCCACTTTCGCGAAAGGTAAAGTGCGTTATCTGGGTCATGTTATTGGGAGTGGCAGCATAGCTCCGTTAGACTCACACACTCAAGCCATCCAACAGTATCCACAGCCTACCATCAGGAAGCAGCTCCTGCGCTTCCTTGGTCTTGCCTCTTACTACCGTAGGTTTGTGAGGAATTTCAGTACAGTCGCCACACCTCTAATTCTATTAACCAGTCCCAAGCAACGGTATAATTGGACCATACAGCAAACCGTTGCTTTCGAACAACTCAAATTCCTCCTCTGTTCTAACCCCATTCTCGCCTCTCCAGATATCACCAAGCCTTTCGTCCTTCATGTCGACGCCAGTGGTACCGGCGTTGGTGGTGTCCTGATGCAACAATGAGGCGAGGAGGTTCTACCTGTCAGCTACTACAGCTACAAACTAAAACCACACCAGAGGAACTACAGCACTATTGAAAAGGAGCTACTATCCATCGTCCTGAACCTCCAACACTTCGCTCCGTACCTACAAGGCGCCAGGTCTACCACCATCTTCTCAGACCACAACCCTCTCCGCTTCCTACATCAAGCCCAATTCACCAACCAGCGTCTTCTACGATGGGCTCTGTATTTACAAGACTTCAACCTGGAGATCCGCTATATCAAGGGTTCTGACAACACCATAGCCGATGCCCTCTCCAGAGTTTATGAAGTAGAAGCGACTCCATCCATCACTCCACCACATAACGACGTACTTCTTCCAGAACCGCAGGCTTCGGGGGAGAGTTGTGACGATAATCTCCTTCAAGAGATTGAGCCTGCTCTTCCCTCTACAATTACGTCGTAGAAATTATATAAAACTACTATGGAAGAAATGTCCAACAACGACAACAACACCAGCAAGGTTTGCCAGAGCGCAAAACGTTGCAGCCACACACCTGTTCGGACTCAAACCGCCAAACTACCTGTTGATCGCTACCGGCTCCGCTGATTGGTCGCCGGTCTGGCTGCACCTGCACTCGCCCCCCCCATACTACTTGATGTCTGGGGTCGCCACGACCTCAGACCTCAGAATATTCAGTGCTTTCGTGGTTATCACTCCTCCCGGCTAGACGTTAGCGTGTACTGAGAGAGGTGGTAGCTTAAAGCCAATATTCCAACACCTTCCCTTTAATTTTGTGTTGCACTTCTTGTTATTTTATCTTAACGTAACTTTTCATTGTGTCATTTAATTATTCTTATTATTTTGATTGATTGATTTTATTATAAGAATTTGTTTGTGCATTTTTTCATGTTTTGATTTATTTAACGTAATTAAAATTTCATTGTTAAAGTTTACTTGTGTTTTATGTGTCTTCTCCTTACCTTACCACAGACGAAGTTCCAGTTTTTCTATTTTTTTTTTATAACTATGTGACGAGGCCATACCCCTAGCCTTAAACAGCCGAACACCAACGCGTTACCGTCACAATATATATATATATATATATATATATATATATATATATATATATATATATATATATATATATATATATATATATATATATATATATAATATGTAAAATGCTCACAGTAAGGGTTTCAAAGTACCTAGCTGATTCCCAACTGAGACTGTAACCCTACCTTCCAGCACCACTCTGATATCTGTTATCTAATGCTTTTTGTCTTAAATCCATAATATATATAGAAATTAATAACTTTAAATTTTTTATACTATTTGTACGTTATTTTAGATATATAAAACAGCGAAATGTTTAATTCATTGTAGGATCAAAATGGTGATTGGGTTTGTGGGGCCTTTTGTGGTTAGGTAAGGTTTGTGGGGTCATGAATGGGTTGTATATCCAAATATGGACAAAATCCATATTTGGATAAAATCCATATATGGATAAAACTTTCAAGAGAAAATTGAAGTGGAAATCTTTGTTTAGACTGCTGAGAATGAGCATATGTGGGAGTATGAGTGTGTGTTCATCCAGGAATATGTTCAGTAGTAGAAAGGGAGGGAGAGGGAGAAAAAAAAGAGAGAAAGAGAAAGAGAGAGAGAGAGAGAGAGAGAGAGAGAGAGAGAGAGAGAGAGAGAGAGAGAGAGAGAGAGAGAGAGAGAGAGAGAGAGAGAGAGAGACAGAGAGAGAGATCTATAAGAACATGTGCATGCACCACGTGTGTGGGAGAGTATTAAAGGACGGACTGAGATGGAGGTGTTATAAAGAATCACTTTGATGTCTGTGTGGAGCAAGAGGACAGTGGGGGACACGTGTTGTGGGGTATGGATGTTAAGACTCGGTGCCAGGCTGGGGCATGGATGCCAAAGTGCGGAAATGGTGTTAAGATGGGGGGGGGGGGAATGATTGCTAGGGTGGAGATTGAATGCTGAGGCGGGGAATGATTGCTAGGGTAGATATTGAATGCTGAGGCTGGGAATGATTGCTAGGGTGGAGATTGAATGCTGAGGCGAGGAATGATTGCTAGGGTAGATATTGAATGCTGAGGCTGGGAATGATTGCTAGGGTGGAGATTGAATGCTGAGGCGGGGAATGATTGCTAGGGTAGATATTGAATGCTGAGGCTGGGAATGATTGCTAGGGTGGAGATTGAATGCTAGGGCTTGGAATGATTGCTGGGGTGGAGATTGAATGCTAGGGCTGGGAATGATTGCTAGGGTGGAGATTGAATGCTGAGGCTGGAAATGATTGCTAGGGTGGAGATTGAATGCTAGGGCTGGGAATGATTGCTAGGGTGGAGATTGAATGTTAGGGCTGGGAATGATTGCTATGGACGTTGACAGAAATCCCTGGCTTCCATACAGTCACACACACCGCAAGTCTATTGTTATCCCCCCCCCTTCTCCCTCCTCTCCCAAACCCCTTACCCCTCTTCTTCCGTGTTGTCTAAATCTCTTGGAATATTGGTCTGTCGTACACTACCCCCCCCCAATCACTCTGTCACAAATCCACGGTTGTTACGTCGAAAATTGACGGTCCATAACTACTCACGTCAGTCTGGGCTGTGTTAAAGACGTTCTTATTGGCGCTGCTTCCTAAGAGCTGTCGCTGCTGATTCTGGTGTGTCTGGCCAACGAGGCATGAAGACCGTCTTATCAGAGACCCACAGCAATATGGTCACAACTGATACACAAGGTGGTGTAGATCTCGCCCAGGTGGTGATCTTATTTCTGTTCTGCTTCCGACACGAGTGTTCTGGGTGTGCCACACCTCTTGTATGGCTGTAGTACAGGTGTTGGGTGTAGTACAGGTGTTGGCTATATTACAGGTGTTGGCTATATTACAGGTGTTGGGTGTAGTACAGGTGTTGGCTATATTACAGGTGTTGGCTATATTACAGGTGTTGGCTATATTACAGGTGTTGGCTATATTACAGGTGTTGGGTGTAGTACAGGTGTTGGGTGTAGTACAGGTGTTGGGTGTAGTACAGGTGTTGGGTGTAGTACAGGTGTTGGGTGTAGTACAGGTGTTGGGTGTAGTACAGGTGCAGGCGAGGAGTCACAATAACGTGGCTGAATGTTGACCAATCCACACATTAGAAAATGAGCGGACGACGACGTTTCGGTCCGTCCTGGACCATTCTCAAGTCGATTGTCTTGAGAATCGACTTGAGAATGGTCCAGGACGGACCGAAATGTCGTCGTCCCTTCATTTTCTAGTGTGTGGATTCGTCAATATATTACAGGTGTTGGCTATATAACAGGTGTTGGCTATATAACAGGTGTTGGCTATATAACAGGTGTTGGCTATATTACAGGTGTTGGCTATATTACAGGTGTTGGCTATATAACAGGTGTTGGCTATATAACAGGTGTTGGCTATATAACAGGTGTTGGCTATATTTTATTCTCAGAACAAACCATCGTTCTGACTCTGTTGGTGCTCTGTATAGTGAGGTTTGTTGCTGGTTTTCTTCATTTCCTGCTTAAATGCGTAATTATGTAGTTAATTATAATTTTGAGGAGAGAATCGAAGTATGATAGGCGTTTAGAGGCTTACATAGAGGCGTTGGGGGATTATACGAGGCGTTGGGGGATTATACGAGGCCTTGGGGGATTATACGAGGCCTTGGGGGATTATACGAGACGTTGGGGGATTATACGAGGCCTTGGGGGATTATACGAGGCTTTGGGGGATTATACGAGGCCTTGGGGGATTATACGAGGCTTTGGGGGATTATACGAGGCCTTGGGGGTTTATACGAGGCCTTTGGGGATTATACGAGGCGTTGGGGGATTACACGAGGCATTGGGGGTTTATACGAGGCGTTGAGGGATTATATGAGGCGTTGGAGGATTATACGAGGCGTTGGGGGATTATACGAGACGTTGGAGGATTATACGAGGCGTTGGGGGGATTACACGAGACGTTGGGGGATTATACGAGGCCTTGGGGGATTATACGAGGCGTTGGAGGATTATACGAGGCGTTGGGGGATTATACGAGGCGTTGGGGGATTATACGAGGCGTTGGGGGATTATACGAGGCCTTGGGGGATTATACGAGGCTTTGGGGGATTATACGAGGCCTTGGGGGATAATACGAGGCCTTGGGGGATTATAAAAGGCCTTGGGGGTTTATACGAGGCGTTGGGGGATTATACAAGCCATAGGGGGATTATACGAAACGTTGGGGGGATTATACGAGGCGTTGGGGGGATTTCACGAAGCGTTGGGGAAATTATACGAGGCGTTGGGGGATTATACAAGGCGATGGGGGATTATACGAGGCCTTGGGGGATTATACAAGGCATTAAGGAATTATACGAGGCGTTGGGGGATTATACGAGGCGTTAAGGAATTATACGAGGCGTTGGGGTATTATACGAGGCGTTAAGGGATTATACGAGGCGTTGGGAGATTATACGAGGCATTGGGGGATTATACAAGGCGTTGGGAGGATTATACAAAGCGTTGGGATTATACGCGGTGTTGGGGGATTATAAGAAGTGTTGGTAGATAATACGATTAATTGGGGGATTATATTAATCGGGTGGGATTATACGAGTCGTGTGGGGATTAAACATGAATATAAGACGTGATTCGTGAGGGATTACGGGCTATTCATGCCCGTGCCAACTCTTGGGTGGCTTAATCTTCATCAGTCAATCAGTATGAGGGAGGTGAGGCACCTTGTGAGGCACCTTGTGAGGCACCTTGTGAGGCCCCTTGTGAGGCACCTTGTGAGGCCCCTTGTGAGGCACCTTGTGAGGCACCTTGTGAGGCACCTTGTGAAGCACCTTGTGAGGCACCTTGTGAGGCCCCTTGTGAGGTACCTTGTGAGGCACCTTGTGAGGCACCTTGTGAGGCACCTTGTGAGGCACCTTGTGAGGCACCTTGTGAGGCACCTTATGAGGCACCTTGTGAGGCACCTTGTGAGGCACCTTGTGAGGCACCTTGTGAGGCACCTTGTGAGGCATCTTGTGAGGCACCTTGTGATGCACCTTGTGAGGCACCTTGTGAGGCACCTTGTGAGGCACCTTGTGAGGCCCCTTGTGAGGCACCTTGTGAGGCACCTTGTGACGCACCTTGTGAGGCACCTTGTGAGGCCCCTTGTGAGGCACCTTGTGAGGCCCCTTGTGAGGCACCTTGTGAGGCACCTTGTGAGGCCCCTCGTGAGGCCCCTTGTGAGGCACCTTGTCAGGCACCTTGTGAGGCACCTTGTGAGGCACCTTGTGAGGCACCTTGTGAGGCACCTTGTGAGGCACCTTGTGAGGCACCTTGTGAGGCATCTTGTGAGGCACCTTGTGAGGCCCCTTGTGAGGCACCTTGTGAGGCACCTTGTGAGGCAGGAGGGCTGCCTGTCCGCCATCGTAACTCCGGCGGACATCTAATACGTCACATTTTGAACGGTTGCGACCAGTTCGTTAAGAATAATTTCCAGAACGAACCCGACTGTTCTACCGGGGGGGGGGGGGTCTGTGCATCGGCATATAAACCATTAGGCAGAAACTTTTCTGGACAGACATTTAACAGCTGGATTATTTTACGGATTGGCACAAGTAGAGGACGGGCTGCTAATCTCGAGTCGTCCAGCACCCGAGTCCCAAATCTCCATCTTGTGAGATAATTCTCCTGTCTTAAATCGAAACCAATTGTTAATCCCCTGCGTGAAGAGCTTCAGCTCTCAGAATTGTCCCGTTATAGAGACTTTAGAGACCACCATTGAATGGAGTCACGGGCAATATATCCTCTTATCTAAGGTCTGTCTGAAACTAAGAGAAATATGTCACTTCCCATCTCCCAGCGGCCAGTCATAATACACTTAGTCGCATCGCTTCTTGCTGATTGGTGTGATGTTTCTGGAAGTGATTTCCCAGGAGGAGTACCGGACACTCCATCATTTTATCATTCTTACAGACTACGAGTAATGAATTTTGAATTGAACTATCAGGGAAAAGAGCCAAGCCATTACGACTATATAGCACTTGGAAGGGGGTCAGGATAAAAATTTTGGGATGGGTTGAGGGGGAAGGAATGGTGCCCAACCACTTAGACGGTCGGGGATTGAACGCCGACCTGCATGAAGCGTAACGTTGAAGTATTGGTTCACAGCAGCCTGTAACAGCTGTCAGGTGTTGTGGGTACGAAAAACATCATCTGTCTCAGATGTTAGTTAACATCCTGTCTCAGCATTTTAAAACATATCTAGAAATTTGATTGAGGTAAATAGCATTCTATAATTTGTTTACGATTATCTGCAAATTAACATAAGAATTTGTCAATGATTTTATCCACGAATGAATGATTAGAGTTGAGGAGTGCAGTTGTTTAATTGTGAATAATCAACTGCTTCCGGTGAAAAGTAGCGTCTTTACGAATATTCCTTCATGAAAGTCCACTTTATGAAGGAATGTTCACTTATATATGTTGAGTCAATTCGCCTCCCGAGACGACCGTTAGTTTCTCCACCGGATAGTCAGCAGTTATACTGCCTTCTCCACAAAGGTTAAGGACCCACCAAGGTGTCCTCCGCCATATATTGTCTGGCATATATTTACAAACTAAATTTCTGCTGGTTAATTTTACTTTTAAGTATAATAGTATACTCAGCTAACATGAGTGCCTCTTCTCTATCCCTCCAGACCCCGTTCCCATGATCCCCCTCTCCCACGACCCCCCTCTCCCCCGCGAACCAGCACCTCTAAACCCCTTCTCCATCAAATCCTGGTCCCCTTAAACCCGCTCTCCCTCTCCATGGAGCTCCTCCCAGCTCTCTCAACCCCTCTCCCACCCACCCTCGCCAGGCAGACTATTGCTGGCTTTATGAGCTCTAAGGTGTGTGTGTGGCTCACTTTTCGATGTTTGTGGCTTCCCCAACAATAGACCCCCACATTACCGATCTCCTCCCCCACTCTCGAGAGGGGTTGGGGAGGGGGGGGGTGGAGGGCATCACCTCCGCCCCCCACCATTCCCCTTGCAACCCCCAGCAACCCCCTGCAACCCCCAGCAATCCCCTGCAACCCCCAGCAACCCCCTGCAACCCCCAGCAACCCCCAGCAACCCCCTGCAACCCCCAGCAACCCCCTGCAACCCCCAGCAACCCCCTGCAACCCCCAGCAACCCCCAGCAACCCCCTGCAACCCCCAGCAACCCCCTGCAACCCCCAGCAACCCCCTGCAACCCCCAGCAACCCCCAGCAACCCCCTGCAACCCCCAGCAACCCCCTGCAACCCCCAGCAACCCCCTGCAACCCCCAGCAACCCCCAGCAACCCCCTGCAACCCCCAGCAACCCCCTGCAACCCCCAGCAACCCCCTGCAACCCCCAGCAACCCCCTGCAACCCCCAGCAACCCCCTGCAACCCCCAGCAACCCCCTGCAACCCCCAGCAACCCCCTGCAACCCCCAGCAACCCCCTGCAACCCCCAGCAACCTCCCATCATCGTCTTCCAGCGTTGCCTAAGGTTTCCATCAGCGAGTATAGTTGTTGTTTTCGATTTCCATGAGATTAAAATAGAAGTAAATTCACGTCAACTTAAGAGAGAGGATAGAATGGCCAAAAATGTAACAAAAATGTTCTTCAGGTCCAGTATACAAGTTCTTCAGGTCCAGTATGCATGTTCTTCAGGTCCAGTATACATGTTCTTCAGGTCCAGTAAACATGTTCTTCAGGTCCAGTATACATGTTCTTCAGGTCCAGTATACATGTTCTTCAGGTCCAGTATACATGTTCTTCAGGTCCAGTATACATGTTCTTCAGGTCCAGTATACAAGTTCTTCAGGTCCAGTATACATGTTCTTCAGGTCCAGTATACATGTTCTTCAGGTCCAGTATACATGTTCTTCAGGTCCAGTATACATGTTCTTCAGGTCCAGTATACATGTTCTTCAGGTCCAGTATACATGTTCTTCAGGTCCAGTATACAAGTTCTTCAGGTCCAGTATACATGTTCTTCAGGTCCAGTATACATGTTCTTCAGGTCCAGTATACATGTTCTTCAGGTCCAGTATACAAGTTCTTCAGGTCCAATATACATGTTCTTCAGGTCCAGTATACATGTTCTTCAGGTCCAGTATACATGTTCTTCAGGTCCAGTATACAAGTTCTTCAGGTCCAGTATACATGTTCTTCAGGTCCAGTATACATGTTCTTCAGGTCCAGTATACATGTTCTTCAGGTCCAGTATACATGTTCTTCAGGTCCAGTATATCATGCTGACAGTACTTGTTCACATGGTGCAAGCAAGCTATCCACAATGGTCAGCTGGTGGAGACAAACTCTCCACAATGGTCAGCTGATGGAGACAAACTCTCCACAATGGTCAGCTGGTGGAGACAAACTCTCCACAATGGTCAGCTGGTGGAGACAAACTCTCCACAATGGTCAGCTGGTGGAGACAAACTCTCCACAATGGTCAGCTGGGGGAGACAAACTCTCCACAATGGTCAGCTGGTGGAGACAAACCCTCCACAATGGTCAGCTGGTGGAGACAAACCCTCCACAATGGTCAGCTGGTGGAGACAAACTCTCCACAATGGTCAGCTGGGGGAGAAAAACTCTCCACAATGGTCAGCTGGGGGAGACAAACCCTCCACAATGGTCAGCTGGTGGAGACAAACTCTCCACAATGGTCAGCTGGTGGAGACAAACCCTCCACAATGGTCAGCTGGTGGAGACAAACTCTCCACAATGGTCAGCTGGGGGAGACAAACTCTCCACAATGGTCAGCTGGGGGAGACAAACTCTCCACAATGGTCAGCTGGTGGAGACAAACTCTCCACAATGGTCAGCTGGTGGAGACAAACTCTCCACAATGGTCAGCTGGTGGAGGCAAGCTCTCCACAATGGTCAGCTGGTGGAGACAAACTCTCCACAATGGTCAGCTGGTGGAGACAAACTCTCCACAATGGTCAGCTGGGGGAGACAAACTCTCCACAATGGTCAGCTGGGGGAGACAAACCCTCCACAATGGTCAGCTGGTGGAGACAAACTCTCCACAATGGTCAGCTGGGGGAGACAAACTCTCCACAATGGTCAGCTGGGGGAGACAAACCCTCCACAATGGTCAGCTACAAACAGGTCATTATGGCCAACTGGTGCCAGCAAACTGTCCAGGACAACCAGGTAATACAAACTGTCCAGTATGGTCAGCTGGCACAAACAAAGACTATACCCAAAAGGTTCGGCTCCGTGAACAAGTGGCAAAAGAACGCCAATGACGGTCAGTTGGTACAAACAATGGCCGGTTGTCTGGGAAAACTTGGAGAAGAAAATTCGGGTTTGTTGTCCCTTTCACCGTCGACTTTCACTCCCAGAAAGTGACCGTCTGTGATAAAAAAAGAAAGTTTACCTTTCGTGCTTCATACGCTTCCCCACCCCTCTCTCTCTCTCTCTCTCTCTCTCTCTCTCTCTCTCTCTCTCTCTCTCTCTCTCTCTCTCTCTCTCTCTCTCTCTCTCTCTCTCTCTCTCTCTCTCTCTCTCTCTCTCTCTCTCTCTCTCTCTCTCTCTCTCTCTCTCTCTCTCTCTCTCTCTCTCTCTCTCTCACACTCTCTCTCTCTCTCTCTCCCTCCCTCTCCCTCTCCCTCCCTCTCCCTCTCCCTCTCCCTCTCTCTCTCTCTCTCTCTCTCTCTCTCTCTCTCTCTCTCTCTCTCTCTCTCTCTCTCTCTCTCTCTCTCTCTCTCTCTCTCTCTCTCCCTCTCTCACTCTCTCTCTCTCTCTCCCTCTCTCTCTCTCTCTCTCTCTCTCTCTCTCTCTCTCTCTCTCTCTCTCTCTCTCTCTCTCTCTCTCTCTCTCTCTCTCTCTCTCTCTCTCTCTCTCTCTCTCTCTCCCTCTCTCACTCTCTCTCTCTCTCTCTCCCTCCCTCTCCCTCTCCCTCTCCCTCTCTCTCTCTCTCTCTCTCTCTCTCTCTCTCTCTCTCTCTCTCTCTCTCTCTCTCTCTCTCTCTCTCTCTCTCTCTCTCTCTCTCTCTCTCTCTCTCTCTCTCTCTCTCTCTCTCTCTCTCTCTCTCTCTCTCTCTCTCTCTCTCTCTCTCTCTCTCTCTCTCTCCCTCTCTCTCTCTCTCTCTCTCTCTCTCTCTCTCTCTCTCTCTCTCTCTCTCTCTCTCTCTCTCTCTCTCTCTCTCTCTCCCTCTCCCTCTCTCACTCTCTCTCTCTCTCTCTCTCTCTCTCTCTCCCTCCCTCTCCCTCTCCCTCTCTCTCTCTCTCTCTCTCTCTCTCTCTCTCTCTCTCTCTCTCTCTCTCTCTCTCTCTCTCTCTCTCTCTCTCTCTCTCTCTCTCTCTCTCTCTCTCTCTCTCTCTCTCTCGACGAAGACAAGAACTCGGTCGCAGCAAATGAAGAAATGCCAGGAAGGCAGCCGGGTGGAAGTTGTGGCTGGGGTGAGCCTCCTACAGCACTTGTACCACACCACACAGTCCTTGTACCACACCACACAGCCCTTGTACCACACCACACAGCACTTGTACCACACCACACAGCACTTGTACCACACCACACAGCCCTTGTACCACACCACACAGCCCTTGTACCACACCACACAGCCCTTGTACCAAACCATACAGCCCATGTACCACACCACACAGCCCTTGTACCACACCACACAGCCCTTGTACCACACCACACAGTCCTTGTTTCACACCACACAGCCCTTGTCCACACCACACAGCCCTTGTACCACACCACACAGCCCTTGTACCACACCATACAGCCCTTGTCCACACTACACAGTCCTTGTACCACACCACACAGCCCTTGTACAACACCACACAGCCCTTGTACCACACTACACAGTCCTTGTACCACACCATACAGCCCTTGTACCACACTACACAGTCCTTGTACCACACCACACAGCCCTTGTACAACACCACACAGCCCTTGTACCACACTACACAGTCCTTGTACCACACCATACAGCCCTTGTACCACACTACACAGTCCTTGTACCACACCACACAGCCCTTGTACCACACCATACAGCCTTTGTACCACAAAACAGTCCTTTGTACCACACCACACAGTCCTTGTACCACACCATACAGCCCTTGTACCACACCATACAGCCCTTGTACCACAAAGCAGTCCTTGTACCACACCACACAGTCCTTGTACAACACCATACAGCCCTTGTACCACACCACACAGTCCTTGTACCACACCATACAGTCCATGTATCACACCACACAGCCCTTGTACCACACCACACAGCCCTTGTATCACACCACACAGTCCTTGTATCACACCACACAGCCCTTGTACCACACCACACAGCCCTTGTACCACACCACACAGCCCTTGTACCACACCACACAGTCCTTGTACCACACCACACAGCCCTTGTACCACACCACACAGCCCTTGTACCACACCACACAGCCCTTGTACCACACCACACAGTCCTTGTACCACACCACACAGCCCTTGTACCACACCACACAGTCCTTGTATCACACCACACAGCCCTTGTACCACACCACACAGCCCTTGTACCACACCACACAGTCCTTGTACCACACCACACAGCCCTTGTACCACACCACACAGCCCTTGTACCACACCACACAGCCCTTGTACCACACCACACAGTCCTTGTACCACACCACACAGCCCTTGTACCACACCACACAGTCCTTGTACCACACCACACAGCCCTTGTACCACACCACACAGTCCTTGTATCACACCACACAGCCCTTGTACCACACCACACAGCCCTTGTACCACACCACACAGTCCTTGTACCACACCACACAGCCCTTGTACCACACCACACAGCCCTTGTACCACACCACACAGTCCTTGTACCACACCACACAGCCCTTGTACCACACCACACAGCCCTTGTACCACACCACACAGCCCTTGTACCACACCACACAGTCCTTGTACCACACCACACAGCCCTTGTACCACACCACACAGTCCTTGTACCACACCATACAGTCCTTGTTCCACACCACACAGCCCTTGTACCACACCACATAGTCCTTGTACCACACCATACAGCTCTTGTACCACACCACACAGCCCTTTTACCACACCACACATCCCTTTTGCCACACCACACAGCCCTTGTACCACACCATACAGCACTTGTATCACACCACACAGCCCTTGTACCACACTGCACAGTCCTTATACCACACCATACAGCCCTTGTACCACACTACACAGTCCTTGTACCACACCACACAGCCCTTGTACCACACCACACAGCCCTTGTACCACACCACACAGCCCTTGTACCACACCGCACAGTCTTTGTTCCACACCACACAGCCCTTGTACCACACCACATAGCCCTTGTAACACACCATTCAGCTATTGTACCACACCACACAGCCCTTTTACCACACCACACATCCCTTTTACTACACCACACAGCCCTTGTACCACACCATACAGCCCTTGTACCACACCACACAGCCCTTGTACCACACTACACAGTCCTTGTACCACACCATACAGCCCTTGTACCACACTACACAGTCCTTGTACCACACCACACAGCCCTTGTACCACACCATACAGCCCTTGTACCACACCACACAGCCCTTGTACCACACTACACAGTCCTTGTACCACACCATACAGCCCTTGTACCACACTACACAGTCCTTGTACCACACTACACAGTCCTTGTACCACACCACACAGCCCTTGTACCACACCACACAGTATAAACACATATCCACATATATGTATATAATATAAAGTATATATGGATATATAAAGTATATCCACATAAACGTTGCTCTATTAAGATACACAAATTTATACGTAACTTAGAGTGAATTCATCCTCTATAGGGTCAGAGGTCGCGCATGACGTCATGTACCTACAGTAGAGAGGGCAGGCCACATCGAGCGGTGAGGTATATAGAGCCTCTGCTTCGCTACCCTTTTCCTGCTCCAATGCGGAAAAGATCTTGGCACACGTCCACCTCCGCGCTCTTCTGGAGCAAGAAATATCATAATCATTGCGGATCGCGTTGTGGGTCGCGTTGTGGGTCGCGTTGCGGGTCGCGTTGCGGGTCGCGTTGTTGCATCGCGGGTCTGCTCTCGTCTGTCTCACGTGACCTCCGGGTCGCTGCCGCAGTTATTTTGCTCGTCAGCGACCATAATAGCTCCTGCCGGAGGGAGGCTGTGGGACACCTTTTATGGATCTCATAAAATGCCGCCAACTTCCCACGACGTGCTTGACAAGTGATCCCACGTGACAGGTGCGGACCGACGTGCTTGACAAGTGACACCACATGACCGACGTGGTTGACAAGTGACACCACGTGACAGGTGCGGACCGATGTGCTTGACAAGTGACCCCACATGACCGACATGCTTGACAAGTGACACCACATGACCGACATGCTTGACAAGTGACACCACATGACCGACATGCTTGACAAGTGACCCCACATGACCGACGTGCTTGACAAGTGTCACCACGTGACCGACATGCTTGACAAGTGACCCCACATGACCGACATGCTTGACAAGTGACACCACATGACCGACATGCTTGACAAGTGACCCCACATGACCGACATACTTGACAAGTGACCCCACATGACCGACATGCTTGACAAGTGACACCACATGACCGACATGCTTGACAAGTGACACCACATGACCGACATGCTTGACAAGTGACACGACAGGACTGACATGCACCGCACATTGGTGGAGGTTGTCGCAAGGAATGGAATTTGATGCTGAGTAAAACTTAGCTTATATTGTTCCAGAGTCAGGTGACATATATCTGGCAGTGAGCGTGTTTGTATGTACCTGGGAGGGACCCATCTATTGTACCTGGGAGTTAGACGAAGGGAGCCATCTATTGTACCTGGGAGTTAGACGAAGGACCCAACTATTGTACCTGGGAGTTAGACGAAGGGACCCATCTATTGTACCTGAGAGTTAGACGAAGGGACCCATCTATTGTACCTGGGAGTAAGACGAAGGGAGCCATCTATTGTACCTGAGAGTTAGACGAAGGGACCCATCTATTGTACCTGGGAGTTAGACGAAGGGACCCATCTATTGTACCTGGGAGTTAGACGAAGGGAGCCATCTATTGTACCTGGGAGTTAGACGAAGGGAGCCATCTATTGTACCTGGGAGTTAGACGAAGGGAGCCATCTATTGTACCTGGGAGTTAGACGAAGGGAGCCATCTATTGTACCTGGGAGTTAGACGAAGGGAGCCATCTATTGTACCTGGGAGTTAGACGAAGGGAGCCATCTATTGTACCTGGGAGTTAGACGAAGGGAGCCATCTATTGTACCTGGGAGTTAGACGAAGGGAACCATCTATTGTACCTGGGAGTTAGACGAAGGGACCCATCTATTGTACCTGAGAGTTAGACGAAGGGACCCATCTATTGTACCTGGGAGTTAGACGAAGGGAACCATTTATTGTACCTGGGAGTTAGACGAAGGGACCCATCTATTGTACCTGGGAGTTAGACGAAGGGAACCATCTATTGTACCTGAGAGTTAGACGAAGGGACCCATCTATTGTACCTGAGAGTTAGACGAAGGGACCCATCTATTGTACCTGGGAGTTAGACGGAACGACCCATCTATTGTACCGATGAGTTAGACGGAACGACCCATCTATTGTACCTGGGAGTTAGACGAAGAGACCCATCTATTGTACCTGGGAGTTAGACGAAGGGAGCCATCTATTGTACCTGGGAGTTAGACGAAGGGAACCATCTATTGTACCTGGGAGTTAGACGAAGGGAGCCATCTATTGTACCTGGGAGTTAGACGAAGGGAACCATCTATTGTACCTGGGAGTTAGACGAAGGGAACCATCTATTGTACCTGGGAGTTAGACGAAGGGACCCATCTATTGTACCTGGGAGTTAGACGAAGGGAACCATCTATTGTACCTGGGAGTTAGACGAAGGGACCCATCTATTGTACCTGAGAGTTAGACGAAGGGACCCATCTATTGTACCTGAGAGTTAGACGAAGGGAACCATCTATTGTACCTGGGAGTTAGACGAAGGGACCCATCTATTGTACCTGGGAGTTAGACGAAGGGAGCCATCTATTGTACCTGGGAGTTAGACGAAGGGAACCATCTATTGTACCTGAGAGTTAGACGAAGGGAACCATCTATTGTACCTGGGAGTTAGACGAAGGGACCCATGTATTGTACCTGGGAGTTAGACGAAGGGAACCATCTATTGTACCTGGGAGTTAGACGAAGGGACCCATCTATTGTACCTGGGAGTTAGACGAAGGGACCCATCTATTGTACCTGAGAGTTAGACGAAGGGACCCATCTATTGTACCTGGGAGTTAGACGAAGGGAACCATCTATTGTACCTGAGAGTTAGACGAAGGGAGCCATCTATTGTACCTGAGAGTTAGACGAAGGGAGCCATCTATTGTACCGGAGAGTTAGACGAAGGGAGCCATCTATTGTACCTGAGAGTTAGACGAAGGGAGCCATCTATTGTACCTGAGAGTTAGACGAAGGGAGCCATCTATTGTACCTGAGAGTTAGACGAAGGGAGCCATCTATTGTACCTGAGAGTTAGACGAAGGGAACCATCTATTGTACCTGAGAGTTAGACGAAGGGAGCCATCTATTGTACCTGGGAGTTAGACGAAGGGAGCCATCTATTGTACCTGAGAGTTAGACGAAGGGAGCCATCTATTGTACCTGAGAGTTAGACGAAGGGAGCCATCTATTGTACCTGAGAGTTAGACGAAGGGAGCCATCTATTGTACCTGGGAGTTAGACGAAGGGAGCCATCTATTGTACCTGAGAGTTAGACGAAGGGAGCCATCTATTGTACCTGAGAGTTAGACGAAGGGAGCCATCTATTGTACCTGAGAGTTAGACGAAGGGAGCCATCTATTGTACCTGGGAGTTAGACGAAGGGAGCCATCTATTGTACCTGGGAGTTAGACGAAGGGACCCATCTATTGTACCTGGGAGTTAGACGAAGGGAGCCATCTATTGTACCTGGGAGTTAGACGAAGGGACCCATCTATTGTACCTGGGAGTTAGACGAAGGGACCCATCTATTGTACCTGGGAGTTAGACGAAGGGAGCCATCTATTGTACCTGGGAGTTAGACGAAGGGAGCCATCTATTGTACCTGAGAGTTAGACGGAACGACCCATCTATTGTACCTATGAGTTAGACGGAACGACCCATCTATTGTACCTATGAGTTGGACGGAACGACCCATCTATTGTACCTATGAGTTAGACGGAACGACCCATCTATTGTACCTATGAGTTAGACGGAACGACCCATCTATTGTACCTATGAGTTGGACGGAACGACCCATCTATTGTACCTATGAGTTAGACGGAACGACCCATCTATTGTACCTATGAGTTAGACGGAACGGCCCATCTATTGTACCTATGAGTTAGACGGAACGACCCATCTATTGTACCTATGAGTTGGACGGAACGACCCATCTATTGTACCTATGTGTTGGCCTTCAATGATGCATATACAGACGATGAGTCACAATACCGTGGCTGAATATATGATGACGAAACCTCACACCAGAAGATGAGGAGACGACGACGTTTCGGTCCGTCCTGGACCATCAACTTGATAATGGTCCAGGATGGACCGAAACGTCGTCGTCTCCTCATCTTCAATGAAGTATTCCATTACAACGATACAAATTTACAACTTGCCATAAATTTATATATTTATCAATAATTATAACAACCAAAAATAAAACGTGTTGCAAACTTTTATTTTTAATGACTATGCATTACATCGTCAGTTTTATGAATAATAATATTAATTAGAGAAATATATTAAAATAAATTACGTTATATTATACAAGATCAGAGCTGCACCAGGTAGCCAGTCAACAGTACGTCTCCTTATGTCTCCCAACATCAACTTACTGGGTAACATAATTGAGGTGGGATCACTGGATTGTTTCCAGCGTAGGTTATACATGTATATGAGCTTGGGAGGATATAAATCAGAGCTGCCTCGTATGGACCAATAGGCTCTCTGCAGTTTCCTTCATTCTTAGGTTATAACTAGATTTATTGAAGACAACGTCAATCTCACCTTCTTAAATGATTGCATGTATAAGAAAGTTCATTATTTGAACACACATTAATATGAAATAGACGTATGGTCAGAGTGTGATATATATATATATATATATATATATATATATATATATATATATATATATATATATATATATATATATTTTATTAAATATGACCGAAAAAGTAAGATTAATAATTCTAACACGAATTTTCTCAATCTTTCGTACATTATGCTTCACTGTTGGAGGTAAATCAAAAATCACTTCTCCAAAATTCATTTTTATTTCTAGTCTGACGCGACACGGGCGCGTTTCGTAAAACTTATTACATTTTCAAAGACTTCACAAATACACAACTGATTAGAACTTGCGTTTCCCTGATTTTATATCTACATTTGAGTGAGGTGGGAAGGGTGATGTGGCATTACATTTGAGTAAGGTGGGAAGGATGATGTGGCATTAGAGGATATTAATAGGGTATTAAAAGTATCAACACAAGACAGAACACGAAACAATGGATATTGAATAGAAGTGTTTGTAGAAAGCCTATTGGTCCATATTTCTTGATGCTTCTATATTGGAGCGGAGTCTTGAGGTGGGTAGAATATAGTTGTGCAATAATTGGCTGTTGATTGCTGGTGTTGACTTCTTGATGTGTAGTGCCTCGCAAACGTCGAGCCGCCTGCTATCGCTGTATCTATCGATGATTTCTGTGTTGTTTGCTAAGATTTCTCTGGTGATGGTTTGGTTGTGGAAAGAGATTATATGTACCTTAATGGAGCCCTGTTGCTTATGCATCGTCAAACGCCTGGAAAGAGATGTTGTTGTCTTGCCTATATACTGGTTTTTTGAGGCTTACAGTCCCCAAGAGGGCATTTGAAGGCATAGACGACGTTGGCCTCTACACTAAGGAAACAAACATAGGAATGTGCCTAAATGCCAAAAGTGACTGCCCAGACAGGTACAAGAGGAGTGTTGTTAACGCTTATGTCGACCGTGCTCTCAGCCACAGCTCAGAATGGAAGCAAGTCGACGAAGAACTCTGTAGGGTAAGGCAGGTCCTAGTCAACAACGGCCTCTCCAATGGTTTCGTCGAAGACATCATAAGAAGGAAAGTGAAACGCCATGCAATCTCTGAAGAAACAACTAACACAACACCTATACCCCCTTTTAGACTATTTTACAGGAACTTCTTTTCCACAGCTCATAAAACAGAGGAAAGGGTCCTGAAAGACATTGTTAATAGAAACGTTATCCCTACAAACAAAAATCAGAAGATACAACTGACGATTTACTATAAAACCAGAAAAACGGCCAGCCTACTCATGAGAAACTCTCCAGACACAAAGCAGAAAGCTTTAAAAGAGACCAATATATATATATATATATATATATATATATATATATATATATATATATATATATATATATATATATGTCGTACCTAGTAGCCAGAACGCACTTCTCAGCCTACTATGCAAGGCCCGATTTGCCTAATAAGCCAAGTTTTCATGAATTAATTATTTTTCGACTACCTAACCTACCTAACCTAACCTAACTTTTTCGGCCACCTAACCTATAAAGATAGGTTAGGTTAGGTTAGGTAGGGTTGGTTAGGTTCTGTCATATATCTACGTTAATTTTAACACCTATAAACAAAAATTGACCTCATACATAATGAAATGGGTAGCTTTATCTTTTCATAAGAAAAAAATTAGAGAAAATATGTAAATTCAAAAAAACTTGGCTTATTAGGCAAATTGGGCCTTGCATTGTAGGCTGAGAAGTGCATTCTGGCTACTAGGTACGACATATATATATATATATATATATATATATATATATATATATATATATATATATATATATATATATATATTTACTATCTTCTGATTTAGGGCTTCTATCCCTCTAACTATTTTCTTAGCATTAGGGCTTAGCTAAAAGAGGAGTTCTCCTAAACTCATTTTCGTAATTTCAAGGTGAAGAAAAGAAGAGAATTACTATAGAATGTATTACACTTATTTATACAATTTGCACAACGTTTCGAACCTCCATGGTTCATTCTCAAGTGAAAAGAATTTACAGAACTGGTTGACTTTATACCCGCACTGGGTCAGGTGATAAGACAATAAAGGTGAAAACATGGAGGATACATAAGGGATAAATGGGGGTGAAACGTAAAAACATAAGAACAGAGGTAACTGCAAAAAGGCCTATTGGCCCATACGAGGCAGCTCCTATCTACATACTAAGATTAATCAGGTGTAATTGGCCTGTTATGTTGGACATTGTCTTCTGTGTTGGCATCGTTATGTTCTGGTCTTGTCCTTACTCTCATGGTGGGTAGAGTAAGTAGTTCCGTGATTTGGGTGTTCATGGTAGGTTGTTCTATTCTTATGTGAATTGCTTCAAGAATTTGTGATCTTCTTACATCCTGGGTTTTGTCTATTTTACAGATATTTTTGTTCAGCATTTCTCTTGTTAGGGTGATGTCATGGGCTTGTGTCATGTGATTCCTGGGGGCACCGGATTGAAGATGGCATGTCAAACGCTACGTCAGCTTAGTCGACGTCATAGCTATGTACTTAGATTGAAGGTTACATCCTTCGTGGGGGCAAGTGTACATGTATACAACGCTTGACTGCTGTAGAGGGTTCTCCGTCGGCTTCGGGCTGTTTTTGATAAGGAGTTCGGAAGTCTTCTTGGTTTTGTAGAATATTATCAGGTCTATGTTTTGGTTAGGAGTAGTGCTTTTTACTCCTTTACGGATTATTTCTTTCAATATTCTTTCTTCGTTTATATGTTCACTGTGCATGGTTGATTTGTAATATAAATTTATTGGAGGTATTGTGGTTTCTGTTCTAGGTTCAGGATTATACCATTGGTCCAAGTGGCTTCTTAAGAACATAAGAACAAAGGTAACTGCAGAAGGCCTATTGGCCCATTCGAGGCAGCTCCTATTCTATAACCACCCAATCCCACTCATATACTTGTCCAACCCGCGCTTGAAACAATCGAGGGACCCCACCTCCACCACGTTACGCGGCAATTGGTTCCACAAATCAACAACCCTGTTACTGAACCAGTATTTACCCAAGTCTTTCCTAAATCTAAACTTATCCAATTTATACAGAGGAAACAGAGAGTTAGTATAAATGGAATCAAGTCAGAGTGGGAAAATGTTGTAAGTGGAGTGCCTCAAGGCTCTGTCCTGGGCCCTCTGTTGTTTATAATATATATAAATGATTTAGATTCAGGTTTGAGTAGCAACATTTGCAAATTTGCCGATGATACGAAAATCGGTAGGGAAATTAATTCGGAGGAGGACTCACTATCACTTCAAGTTGATCTAGATAGGGTTTTGAAATGGTCAAAGGATTGGCAGATGCAGTTTAATGCTGATAAATGTAAAGTTCTGAGGTTAGGTAATGATGATAGAGTTACAAGATACGAGCTAGATGGTGTTGTGATTGCGAAGTCGGATTGCGAAAGGGATCTGGGAGTTATGATTAGTAAGAATTTAAAACAAAAGGATCAATGCATAAATGTTCGTAATAAGGCAAATCGGACACTTGGATTTATTAATCGCAGCGTTAGTAACAAGACACCTGGTGTGGTTCTCAAGCTATATCTTGCTCTAGTTAGGCCCCATTTAGATTATGCAGTTCAGTTTTGGTCGCCATATTATAGAATGGATATAAATTCACTTGAACGTGTCCAGCGTAGGATGACTAAGTTAATTCCCCAAATTAGAAATCTTTCATATGAAGAAAGATTAACAAAGCTTAAGTTGCATTCACTGGAAAGGCGAAGAGTTAGGGGTGACATGATAGAGGTTTACAAGTGGATGAATGGACATAACCGGTTGGATATTAATAGGGTATTAAAAGTATCAACACAGGACAGAACACGAAACAATGGATATAAATTGGATAAGTTTAGATTTAGGAAAGACTTGGGTAAATACTGGTTCAGTAACAGGGTTGTTGATTTGTGGAACCAATTGCCGCGTAACATTGTGGAGGTGGGGTCCCTCGATTGTTTCAAGCACGGGTTGGAAAAGTATATGAGTGGGATTGGGTGGTTATAGAATAGGAGCTGCCTCGTATGGGCCAATAGGCCTTCTGCAGTTACCTTTGTTCTTATGTTCTTATGTTCTTATACCCATTATTTCGTGTTCTGTCCTGTGTTGATACTTTTAATACCCTATTAATATCCCCCTTGTTATGTCCATTCACCCACTTGTAAACCTCTATCATGTCGCCCCTAACTCTTCGCCTTTCCAGTGAATGCAACTTAAGCTTTGTTAATCTTTCTTCATATGAAAGATTTCTAATTTGGGGAATTAACTTAGTCATCCTACGCTGGACACGTTCAAGTGAATTTATATCCATTCTATAATATGGCGACCAAAACTGAACTGCATAATCTAAATGGGGCCTAACTAGAGCAAGATATAGCTTGAGAACCACACCAGGTGTCTTGTTATTAACGCTGCGATTAATAAATCCAAGTGTCCGATTTGCCTTATTACGAACATTTATGCATTGATCCTTTTGTTTTAAATTCTTACTAATCATAACTCCCAGATCCCTTTCGCAATCCGACTTCGCAATCACAACACCATCTAGCTCGTATCTTGTAACTCTATCATCATTTCCTAACCTCAGAACTTTACATTTATCAGCATTAAACTGCATCTGCCAACCTTTGACCATTTCAAAACCCTATCTAGATCAACTTGAAGTGATAGTGAGTCCTCCTCCGAATTAATTTCCCTACCGATTTTCGTATCATCGGCAAATTTGCAAATGTTGCTACTCAAACCTGAATCTAAATCATTTATATATATTATAAACAACAGAGGTCCCAGGACAGAGCCTTGAGGCACTCCGCTTTCAACATTTTCCCACTCTGACTTGATTCCATTTATACTAACTCTCTGTTTCCTTTGGTATAGCCATGCCCTAATCCAGCTTAATATAGCACCCCCAATACCATGAGACTCTATCTTTTTAATCAGTCTTTCATGTGGCACTGTATCAAAAGCTTTGCTAAAGTCAAGGTATACAACATCGCAATCCTTACCACTATCAACTGCCTCAACAATGCTAGAATAAAAAGATAACAAATTTGTTAAACATGAACGGCCATTTATAAAACCATGTTGAGACTCAATTATTAATTTATGTTTTTCAAGATGAAGACGAATTTTATTTGCTATTATAGATTCGAGTAACTTTCCCACAATAGACGTTAGGCTAATTGGTCGATAGTTAGACGCAAGTGATCTATCTCCTTTCTTAAAAACTGGTATCACATTAGCAACTTTCCAAAACTCTGGCACTCTGCCTGACTCTATTGATTTATTAAATATGGTTGACAGTGGGTCACAAAGCTCCTCTTTGCATTCTTTAAGCACCCTGGCAAACACTTCATCCGGCCCTGGGGATTTGTTTGGTTTGAGTTTTACTATTTGTTTAAGAACATCCTCCCTGGTAACTGCTAAACTCGTCAACCTGTCCTCGTCCCCACCCACATAGACTTGTTCAGCTGAAGGCATATTGTTAAGTTCCTCTTTAGTAAATACAGATACAAAATATTTATTAAAAATACTACTCATCTCTTCATCAATATCTGTTATTTGACCTGTATCAGTTTTTAATGGACCTATCCTTTCCCTAGTCTTAGTACGATATAACTGAAAAAACCCTTTAGGATTTGTCTTTGCTTGCCCTGCTATGCGAACTTCATAGTTTCTTTTTGCTTTCCTTATCTCTTTTTTAACATTTCTAACCAGTTGTACGAATTCCTGTTCTAAAGTGACCTCCCCATTTTTAATCCTTTTGTACCAAGCTCTCTTTTTACCTATAAGGTTCTTCAAATTCTTTGTTATCCACTTTGGGTCATTAGTATTCGATCTATTCAATTTGTATGGTATACTACGTTCCTGTGCTTTGTTTAGAATATTCTTAAATAAGTTATATATTGAATCCACATCGAAATCCCCATTTAAGTCACCTATCGCTGGGTTCATGTCTCGCTCCAAGACCGGCCCACACCCCATACCCAAGACTTTCCAATCAATTTGACCCAAAAAATTTCTTAGGCTATTAAAATCAGCTTTTCGAAAATCTGGCACTTTAACAGAATTTTCTCCTACTGGTCTATTCCATTCTATGCTAAATCTGATTTCTTTGTGATCACTGTTCCCTAGCTCACTCCCTATTTCGATGTCATTAATTTGCGTTTCCCTGTTAGTTAACACTAAATCTAAAATATTATTTTCCCGTGTTGGTTCCTTAATGTGTTGCGTAAGAAAGCAATCGTCAATTAATTCTAGAAAATCTTCTGCTTCACTATTCCCTGTTTTGTTCAATCAGTTTATTCCGCTAAAATTAAAGTCACCCATGACATAAATACTGTAAGATCTAGATGCTCTAGATATTTCATCCCATAGGTGCTTTGCTTCCATTCTGTCTAAATTTGGTGGCCTATATATTACTCCTATTATAATATTATTAGCTTTTTCGTTTAATTCTATCCAAATAGTTTCTGTGTGTGGCTCTGTTTTGATTCCCTCTTTGAGACTACATTTCAAATTGTCCCTAACATATATGGCTACTCCACCTCCTCGTCTAATATATCTATCTGTGTGAAATAGTTTAAATCCGTATATTTGATATTCAGCTAATAGTTCTCTATTTTCTACATTCATCCACGTTTCGGTAAGTGCAATAATATCTATTTTTTCTGTGCAGACAAGAGCATTTAATTCGTTAATTTTATTTCTTAGACTTCTACTGTTAGTGTAATATACCCTAAGTGAATTGTTATTTTGCGGACCTTCTCTTTCCCTGATCGTTTTGCCAATTCCTTTCTCCCACAAACACATACTTTTATTACCTCCTTCCTCCAAATCAATTCCCATACCTCTATCTTATAGCAGCGTTTATTTCCGCGTTGCTATATCCGTTGTTCACCAATACCTGAGTTACTCTTTCAAACTCTCTACTCACGTTGCTCCATTCGGAGCAGTGGGTAAGTGCTCGACGAATATAAGCATTGAGAACACTGGCTTTGTATCTTTGGGGGCACTCACTTCTACCGTTCAGGCATAATCCTATGTTGGTGGGCTTGGTATATACGTTGGTGCTTAAAGAGGTTCCTGTTTTTGTTATTAGTACATCCAAGAATGGCAGACTGTTATTTTCACTATTTTCATGTGTAAATCGGAGTACTGACTCTCTCTCAAGATGGCTTTTTAGATCAATTAGTTCATCTGAGTCTTTTACTATTACGAATATGTCATCTACATAACGGCAATATACAGTTGGTTTTTGTCTGCTACTGAAGACTTTGTCTTCGATGGTTCCCACATAAAAATTAGCAAATAAAACTCCTAAGGGGGAGCCCATTGCTACTCCGTCTATTTGTAAATACATGTCTCCTTGTGGACTGATGAAAGGGGCTTCCTTTGTACATGCTCCGAGAAGACTCTTCAAGTGTTGCTCAGGTATGTCTAATTTGGGGGTGCTCTCGTCTCTGTATACTCTGTCCAGTATCATTCCTATGGTTGTGTCGACTGGGACGTTGGTAAATAGGGATTCGACGTCCAGGGAAGCAATGATTCCATCGGGCGGAGTTAATTTGATTAAATCTAGGAAATCTGCTGATGATTGTAGACTATACTTACGTGGAGTGTATGGAGTTAACTCCATACACCTAACAAGAGAAATGTTGAAAAAAATACCTGTATAATAGACAAAACCCAAGATGCAAGAAGATTACAAATTCTTGAAGCAATTCACATGAGAATAGAACAACCTACCATGAACACCCAAATCACGGAACTATTTACTCTACCCACCAGGAGAGCAAGGACAAGACCAGAACATAACGATGCCAACACAGAAGACACTGTTCAACATAACAGGCCAATTACACCTGATTAATCTCTGTATGTAGATAGGAGCTGCTTCGTATGGGCCAATAGGCCTTCTGCAGTTACCTCTATTCTTATGTTCTTACGTTTCACCCCCCATTTATCCCTTATGTATCCCCCATGTTTTCACCTTTATTGTCTTATCACCTGACCCAGTGCGGGTAGAAAATCAACCAGTTCTGGAAATTCTTTTCACTTGAGAATGAACCATGGAGGTTCGAAACGTTGTGCAAATTGTATAAATAAGTGTAATACATTCTATAGTAATTCACTTAATTTCTTCACCTTGAAATTACGAAATTGAGTTTTGGAGAACTCCTCTTTCAGCTAAGCCCTGATGCTAAGAAAATAGATAGAGGGATAGAAGCCCTAAATCAGAAGATAGTAAATACAGAATCTGCGGTCATATTCAATGAGACATGTTTAAAAGAAAACCTGCTGCCAGTATACACCAATATATATATATATATATATATATATATATATATATATATATATATATATATATATATATATATATATATATATATATATATATAAATATATATATATATATATATATATATATATATATATATATATATATATATATATATATATATATATATATATGCGAACAAGCCTGAATGGTCCCCAGGACAATATGCAACTGAAAACTCACACCCCAGAAGTGACTCGAACCCATACTCCCAGAAGCAACGCAACTGGTATGTACAAGACGCCTTAATCCACTTGACCATCACGACCGGACAAAATGAGGTGATAGCCGAGGCTATTTGAACCACCCCACCGCCGGCACTCGGATAGTAATCTTGGGCATAGCATTTTACCAAATCACCTCATTCTTTGGGGCACACGTGAGGAACACAAATGCGAACAAGCCTGAATGGTCCCCAGGACAATATGCAACTGAAAACTCACACCCCAGAAGTGACTCGAACCCATACTCCCAGAAGCAACGCAACTGGTATGTACAAGACGCCTTAATCCACTTGACCATCACGACCGGACAAAATGGGGTGATAGCCGAGGCTATTTGAACCACCCCACCGCCGGCACTCGGATAGTAATCTTGGGCATAGCATTTTACCAAATCACCTCATTCTTTGGGGCACACGTGTGGAACACAAATGCGAACAAGCCTGAATTGTCCCCAGGACAATATGCAACTGAAAACTCACACCCTAGAAGTGACTCGAACCCATACTCCCAGAAGCAACGCAACTGGTATGTACAAGACGCCTTAATCCACTTGACCATCACGACCGGACAAAATGAGGTGATAGCCGAGGCTATTTGAACCACCCCACCGCCGGCACTCGGATAGTAATCTTGGGCATAGCATTTTACCAAATCACCTCATTCTTTGGGGCACACGTGAGGAACACAAATGCGAACAAGCCTGAATGGTCCCCAGGACAATATGCAACTGAAAACTCACACCCCAGAAGTGACTCGAAGCCATACTCCCAGAAGCAACGCAACTGGTATGTACAAGACGCCTTAATCCACTTGACCATCACGACCAGACAAAATGCCCCAAAGAATGAGGTGATTTATATGTATATGTATATGTATATATATATATGTATATGTCGTACCTAGTAGCCAGAACTCACTTCTCAGCCTACTATGCAAGGCCCGATTTGCCTAATAAGCCACGTTTTTATGAATTAATTGTTTTTCGACTACCTAACCTACCTAACCTAACCTAACCTAACTTTTTCGGCTACATAACCCAACCTAACCTATAGAGATAGGTTAGGTTAGGTAGGGTTGGTTAGGTTCGGTCATATATCTATGTTAATTTTAACTCCAATGAAAAAAAATTGACCTCATACATAATGAAATGGGTAGCTTTATGATTCCATAAGAAAAAATTTAGAGAAAATATATTAATTGAGGAAAACTTGGCTTATTAGGCAAATCGGGCCATGCATAGTAGGCTGAGAAGTGAGTTCTGGCTACTAGGTACGACACATATATATATATATATATATTAGTATATTTTGGTAGCAGTCTTTCCTGTAGACATATATTATTAAATATGACCGAAAAAGTAAGATTAATAATTCTAACACGAATTTTCTCAATCTTTCGTACATTACGCTTCACTGTTGGAGGTAAATCAAAAATCACTTCTCCAAAATTCATTTTTATTTCTAGTCTGACGCGACACGGGCGCGTTTCGTAAAACTTATTACATTTTCAAAGACTTCACAAATACACAACTGATTAGAACTTGCGCTTCTCTGATTTTATATCTACATTTGAGTGAGGTGGGAAGGGTGATGTGGCATTAACACAAGACAGAACAATAGGGGATATTAATAGGGTATTAAAAGTATCAACACAAGACAGAACAGAAACAATGGGTATTGAATAGAAGTGTTTGTAGAAAGCCTATTGGTCCATATTTCTTGATGCTTCTATATTGGAGCGGAGTCTTGAGGTGGGTAGAATATAGTTGTGCAATAATAGGCTGTTGATTGCTGGTGTTGACTTCTTGATGTGTAGTGCCTCGCAAACGTCAAGCCGCCTGCTATCACTGTATCTATCGATGATTTCTGTGTTGTTTACTAGGATTTCTCTGGCGATGGTTTGGTTATGGGAAGAGATTATATGTTCCTTAATGGAGCCCTGTTGCTTATGCATCGTTAAACGCCTAGAAAGAGATGTTGTTGTCTTGCCTATATACTGGGTTTTTTGGAGCTTACAGTCC
>NC_091153.1:58948474-58972258 GCF_040958095.1 Procambarus clarkii
TTGTTTGCATTTGTGTTCCTCACGTGTTGCCCCAAAGAATGAGGTGATTTGATAAAATGCTATGCCCAAGATTACCATCCGAGTGCCGGCGGGGAAGTGGTTCAAATAGCTTCGGCTATCACTTCCTTATGTCCGGTCGTGATGGTCAAGCGGATTAAGGCGTCCCTGTACATACCAGTTGCGTTGCTCCTGGCAGTATGGGTTCGAGTCACTTCTGGGGTGTGAGTTTTCAGTTGTATATAGTCCTGGGGACCATTCAGGCTTGTTTGCATTTGTGTTCCTCACGTGTTGCCCCAAAGAATGAGGTGATTTGATAAAATGCTATGCCCAAGATTACCATCCGAGTGCCGGCGGGGAAGTGGTTCAAATAGCTTCGGCTATCACTTCCTTATGTCCGGTCGTGATGGTCAAGCGGATTAAGGCATCCCTGTACATACCAGTTGCGTTGCTCCTGGCAGTATGGGTTCGAGTCACTTCTGGGGTGTGAGTTTTCAGTTGTATATAGTCCTGGGGACCATTCAGGCTTGTTTGCATATATATATATATATATATATATATATATATATATATATATATATATATATATATATATATATATATATATATATGTATATGTATATATATATTTATATGTATATATATATTTATTTATATGTATATATATATATATTTATATGTATATACTAGCAGTACCCGCCACGCGTTGCTGTGGCTCAGTCTGGGTAAGTGAGAAAGAAAGAAAGGGAAAGCGCACATTTCTAATATATTTAATTTTACAATGCTTGTGGGTATACAATATTTTTGTTGTTCCATTGTCTGTGGTGATATAGAGATTGTCTGGTGTGCCGACTCTAGAACACGCAACATATAATTGTCCATGTGAGAAGCAATCTGTGTCTAGATGTAAACTGCACAATTGTGAAGATTGGCCCTGAGCTTTGTTGATGGTGATTGCAAACGCCAATCGAATTGGAAATTACGATCTCTTAAATTGAAATGGCATATCTGTTGGAATCATAGGAATTCGAGGAATAAGGACATCTTCACCTTTGAAAGGTCCTGTCAAGATTGTTGCTTCTACGACGTCGCTGATTAATTTTTTTTACTGCAAGCCGCGTGGCATTGCGAGGTTTTGGCAGGTTGATATTTCTCCACATGATAATTGGCACGCCGATTTTTCATTTGCCGTACGTGTGATGGTATCCTTGGCAGATCGAGTGAATTCAAAAAATCTGTTGGATAATTAACAGCTTCATTTGCTTCCTCAACAGTGTCGACGGACTTGTATTTGACTGCCTCGCTTTGAATGTTAGACTGAATAATATTGTTAAGTTCCCATGCCGGATGCTTTGGAAATGTTGCACGTGGAAGTTTCAATGAATTGCATGTTTGACGGCAATTGCAAAGCCGAGGCAGCAGTTCTTCTCCTTGGTAGCAATGTCCCAGATATTTCGGACGATGCAAGAGCTAAGGTTATGCTATTTTGGGATCGAAATGCTGCCAGAATCAATCTAATTGGAAAGGTTTTACCAGTTCTTCCTGGCGCATATAAGAAAATTTCTCAAGCCCGTTATTGACAATTTGAACTATTTGATTGTAAATGCCTTTTCGCTTAAGCGTTAGATTAGGAATATTTGATTGCACATACGACAACAGATCACCCGTGGTGTAATTTTGTTCACGACGCAATTCTACATCGAACGAAGCAGCAGCAGATCGATTCAACAATGGCATTTCTAATTGATTAAGAAATTTGTTCGCGATTTGTAAACACAAATCTTCAATCACTATCAACGCTTCGTTGTAGATTTCTGCTGTGAAATCCATGTTCATATTTGAATTTTCCTTGCGTATTCGATGTACAATATCTTCAGCCATGTACAATTTATATTTCTTCTATAACTCTAATGGAGATGAAGGAGAGCCGGTGGTCAGTATGATTGCAAACAATGCACGATTTTGATTTGGATGTGACGTGTTGGACGGGTCATTAATGCCTACATCCCAGTGTCGGTCGTTCTCCAATTAATTCAGAGCTTGACATGCACTACGGAAAGTGGTATGTGTTACGCCGTTGACAAATCTCAATTGCTGAAAGACGTTGACCCAAGCACAAATACCAACAGCATGCGAAGAAAGAAGCATTCATCTTGATTCAGATGCACGGTGGATGTCTGCCTATGGTAGTTTATTTGAATATGCCAGGTTGTCCGTCGACTCGCTCTCCTCGTTTGCCTCGTTCAAATGATTTTCTACTGGCATTTCACGTGTAATACGTAGGCACTTCTGAATACACCAGTCTTTTTGTAAACGCGTCATTTTGACATAACATGAAGACATCAGTAACTGTTGTAGCCGGTGGATTTATAGCATTTGCAGCTGTGAAATAAATGTATTTTCCATTTTCTTGTTTTCAAAACAAAACCAAAAAATACTAACGAAATATTTCAATTTAAACATAGATCAATCGACAAAGCTCAATTTCACTGAAAAATAAGAACAGTTAAAAAAACGAAATTAAAAAAATGAAAAAAGAAACAAATAAACTATACTCATGAAATGAACACTATGATAAACAACGCAGCTCAATTCCAAGGCAATATCACACAAAATAATTAAATCAAAATGACAATAAATCAAAGTCTATGAAAAATCAATTTATCAATGCAATCGGAAACATTGAAATGAAATCGAACCGTACTTTATATAGTGTGTGTTGCTCATACGTGCAACAGATGGCGCTGTTTTTCCTAAAAATCAAACATGTTTTTACCTGTCACAGGTGTGGCATGTAGATAGTAGGTATAAAAACATGCACGTATTCGAATGGAACGTTGTGACAAAATTTCAAAGCAATCGGTAAAGAACTTTCAAAGTTTACAGCATGTGTTGCTCTTACGTCCTACAGATGGTGCTGATTATCCAAAAAATCATGTTTTTTCCTGTTACAGGTGAGGCATGTATATAGTAGGTATATAAAAACACTCGTCTATTCGAATGCAACGTTGTCTCAAAATTTGAAAGCAATCGGTAAAGAGGTTTCGAACATTTCCCTCACATGAAAAACACAGTTTTTCAAAAAAAGCATTTTTTTCCCCGACACAGATGTAACATCTACATAGTATGTATATAAAAGCCTGCTCGGATGCGAATGAAACGTTGTGTGAAAATTTCAAAGCAATCGGTGAAGAACTTTCGGAGATTAGCGATTTTGAACAAACTAACATTTCCATTTTATATATAAAATGTATATATATATATATATATATATATATATATATATATATATATATATATATATATATATATATATATATATATATATATATATATATATATATATATATATATATATATTGAATGCAATCTTTTTCTGTAGAAATATATTGTCGGAAAATCCGACACCATTTAATAATTATATCACACAGACAGAATGCTGCTGTGTTGTATAAACAAGTTAACCCATAGAAAACGTAACTTGTAGTGGAATTACCGTCTATAGAAAACGGGATATCATCACCACATACTATTATAAATTCACCAGCTATTCTGCTGGGAATTATTCTCAAATACATTAGTCTATGGACTTTACCATCATAAAAACATCTCATATAAATTAACCTAATTATCAATATTAAAATAGAGTAAATGTGACCCTTCTATCACTTTCTGTCATCTGGACAATGTAAGCCAGGCGTCAGGGTGAGGGAGGGGCTGCCATTGTTTATATTAGACCAGAGGCTCACGGGAGCAAATACGGCTCCTGTTAATTTTACTTGGACGTAGTGTTATGGAAACCAAAGGTGTACCATCTTCAACACGCTGTCAACAAATTCAAGTTAAGTGTTCTTCTGAAACCCATTTATCTTTCATTTATGGCCATTAATGTCAGTGGATATAGGGTGGGCCAGTTAGAGCACGAGATAGCCTCATACTAAAGGTAATTAAGCCAGGTCTTCATTGTTCCATGTACAGTGTTTTCTCTGATATAGCTTGTCATATATTAGGAACCTGGCTTCACAGTTAGCGCCCTTTTGACAGGTCAAGACGAGGAAGCAAGGCTTTGTGCATCAGTTACCAGGGTGATGGAAGCTACCTCAAAGAGGGAAAATGTGGTGTCTACATCCTGGTTATACCTGGTGGACTAAGGCCTGCTGTACAATAAGATAAGGAACCTCTTCAATGTTTAATAATGTGTAGTTAATACTGTAGTTTGATTGGCTGCATATATATAAATTTAATAAACCCCCCTAATGTGTAGAGGATCGATTTGTGAGATTATGAGATTATTGCAGAAATACAGTCCACTTATCATCATACAAATTGCTATCGAAGTATATAAATTAACGTAAATATAAATTCTATATATATTCATATAAATCAAATAAATATAAATCTCACAGGTCGGTTCCCACATATATTATAGAATGTGACCGAAACAGTGAGATCAATGATTCTAGCACAAATCTTCTCTATTTTCCTTACATTTTTCTTAACTTGAGAAGGAAGTTGAAAAATTTACTTTTCAAGTTACTTTTGTACAGGTTTATTTGGCCTGACGCTAAAAGTTGCCTTTTGTTAACTCTTGTTAACATTGTCAAAGGCAGAATAGGAATGATTACAGTGTCTCTTGCTGCATGATGACTACCCGAGGATGAGGTGGAGGTGAATGGGATGAGGTGGAGGTTAATGATGAGGTGGAGGTTAATGATGAGGTGGAGGTAAATGAGATGAGGTGGAGGTAAATTAGATAACTTTATAATTGGCAAGATTTATAATAGGTATTAAATTCTGTATCCATTCTGTCGATTTCCGTCGAATACTCGAGTTAATGTACACTTCATCATCTCACCTTTGTGTCACCTCTATTAATCGATATTTTAACTTATGGATCTTTGTTTGGTCAGGTGTAATTGTGGTATGTAATCCCAAACTCTTATGTCATCTGTCTGTATTTCCTTGATGATGTGTTGAAACTTGAAGAGGTTTGGAATTTTCTTTTCATTTTCCTAGTGAATACTTACAAATATATATACACACACATATAACACACTTACATACATATATATATTATGTTCTTTCTTCGCGCGCCTCTTAAAGTCCAATAAGTTTTTCCAGATCTTTTTCACAGAATTTACCGTTTTCTAACGAGGTTGTTAGTGAGCGTTTTATAATAAAAGTTGGAATTTGGTTTGGGCGGACGTCCTTTCAAATGTTTTTGTAGACTTAAGTAAATGTAACGAGAATATTAATTGTTTTTAGGTGGCATTTATTTATTTACTACTTTTTGTCATTAAAAATCCTATGGAACTATTAAGTGTTGATGCACTTAATAGAGTTTGGTACTTGTAATGCACTCATTGTAAATTGTTCTTCACAATCAACTTGTAATTATTACTCACAATCGATTTGCAGTTAAGGGCATTCAACTGATGAGGGTTATTAACGCCTCATCTGCAAATCAACCCGTCCTCATTCCAAGTCCATTCCATCCAGCGGTCGACCCCAAAGACGCATTCATCACTGTTAACATGCAGTTTATTCAGAATAGGAATTTTCTCAAATATTAATTAATATTATTATATATGTGTAGACTGTTCATATTTAGGCACTGGTTAGGCTAGGTGTTTAGGTCCTGTTGGCGATTATTTGTATTTGTAATACGTGGGTGAAGCATTGACAGCGTTGTGGTTCGAACAAAAGTCACCAGTGAAGCACTTGTTCCGGAAGTGTTCGGACGTCAACAGTTGTGAGTCGTGTGTAAACTGTTTTTCATTCTTAAACAGTGGGTTTGGAGGGTGCATGGAATGGACTTTGGGTCTTTGTTTATGAGGACGGGCTGTCCAAGGTAATTAAGATCATTCGACTTCGGGAGGCTCATTAGGTCCATTTAACTTCTGGAGGGTTATTAAGATCATTCAGCTTCTGGGGGTTATTTAAGCCATTCAACCTCTGGAGGGTTAAGACCATTCAACTTGTGGAGGGTTATGAAGGTCCTTCAACGTCAGGAAGGTTATTAAAGGCCACACCAAAAGCTTCCTGACCATAGTAGTAGTTTAGGTTAGTGTTACTGGTGTGGGTTTAATAACTATCCACTGCCAGGATAATGTAATCCACAATCTATTCTATCCAACACGTATTCTTTATTCCAAAAAGGATTTCATGATTTAAAATAGAGTCAATAATGTAGTTAATTTAACTTCAATGTTATCTCAACATATAACAGTATTTCAACACATGCAGGGAATACTACGCCAGTAATACCTTCTGCTAGAACAATAACACGGGCTGATAACAGTAATTCAACTCACATAGACCCTGAACAGGTATAATCACCCCCCCCCCATCCTGCTAGAACAATAACGTGAACTAATACCCCGCCACATTGTTCCCGTGAACAAAACAAACACGCCGGGCGCACCAGCACAATACAAATGGCTCCGCAAGGAAAGAAGAAAGTCAGGAGTCACGCTCAGTACAGAACGCTGTCCTTTTCTTCTTTAATATTTGAGGACAATACAGGAGGAGAAAACTGGACAGTTCAGGGCTAACTTTACTATTGATGGCCGCGGGAGGGAGAGTATTGTGCTCTGCTTCCTCGAGGAGCAACACATACTGCCAGCCGTTCCTCATATTAAAGAAATCTTTTACTTGCATGTTTGCGGGAATACAACTCAAGAGTTTCACCTGGGGAATACATTATTATTATTATTTCGTGTAGTTAGAAGGAGACTTAGGAGGGGGGGGGGGGGGTGACGCTACTGTGTGGCCGAGAGGGGGTTTGTTGGGGGTTAATAGTGGGATATCTGGGTACTGATAACTCCAGTGTCAGGGGTGATAACTTCAGCGTCAGGGGTGATAACTCCAGTGTCAGGGGTGATAACTCCAGTGTCAGGGGTGATAACTCCAGTGTCAGGGGTGATAACTTCAGTGTCAGGGGTGATAACTCCAGTGTCAGGTGTGCTAAGAACAGTGTCAGGTGTGATAACTTCAGTGTTAGGTGTGATAACCTCAGTGTCAGGGGTGATAACTTCACTGTCAGGTGTGATAACGTCAGTGTCAGGTGTGATAACTTCAGTGACAGGGGTGATAACATAAGTGTCTGGTGTGATAACACCAGTGTTAGGTGTGATAACAACAGTGTCAGTTGTGATAACATCAGTGTCAGGTGTGATAACTACAGTGTCAGGTGTGATAACTTCAGTAGTCAGGTGTGATAACCTCAGTGTCAGGGGTGATAACTTCACTGTCAGGTGTGATAACTTCAGTGTCAGGGGTGATAATTTCAGTGTCAGGTGTGATAATTTCAGTGTCATGTGTGATAACTTCAGTGTCAGGTGTGATAACTTCAGTGTCAGGTGTGATAACCTCAGTGTCAGGAGTGATAACTTCACTGTCAGGTGTGATAACTTTAGGGTCAGGTGTGATAACATCAGTGTCAGGTGTGATAACTTCATAGTCAGGTGTGATAACTCAAGTGTCAGGGGTGTTAACTTCAGTGTTAGGGGTGATAACTTCAATGTCAGGTCTGATAACTTCAGAGTCAGGTGTGATAACTCCAGTACCTATTGTCATATCACCAGTGTCAGCACCAACCACAACACCAACCACACCACCAACCTCACCACCAACACCACCAACCACACCACCAACCACACCACCAACCTCACCACCAACACCACCAACCACACCACCAACCACACCACCAACCTCACCACCAACACCACCAACCACACCACCAACCACACCTCCAACCTCACCACCAACACCAACCATACCACCAACCACATTACCAATCACACCACCAACCACACCACCAACCACATCACCAACCACACTACCAACCACACCACCAACCACACCACCAACAACACCACCAACCACACCACCAACCACACCACCAAACACATCACCAACCACATCACCAACCACACCACCAACAACACCACCAACCACACCACCAACCACACCACCAACCTCACCACCAACACCACCAACCACACCACCAACCACACCACCAACCTCACCACCAACACCAACCATACCACCAACCACATCACCAACCACACCACCAACAACACCACCAACCACACCACCAACCACACCACCAAACACATCACCAACCACGTCACCAACCAAACCACCAACCACACCACCAACCACATCACCAACCACACCATCAACCACACCATATTGGGATCGTCTCAAAGCCCTCCAAATGTACTCACTAGAAAGAAGACGAGAGAGATATCAAATAATATACACCTGGAAGATACTGGAGGGCCAAGTACCAAATCTACACAGTAAAATAACAACGTACTGGAGTGAACGACATGGAAGAAAATGTAGAATAGAACCAGTGAAGAGCAGAGGTGCCATAGGCACAATCAGAGAACACTGTATAAACATCAGAGGTCCGCGGTTGTTCAACGTCCTCCCAGCAAGCATAAGAAATATTGCCGGAACAACCGTGGACATTTTCAAGAGGAAACTAGATTTATTCCTCCAAGGAGTGCCGGACCAACCGGGCTGTGGTGGGTATGTGGGCCTGCGGGCCGCTCCAAGCAACAGCCTGGTGGACCAAACTCTCACAAGTCGAGCCTGGCCTCGGGCCGGGCTTGGGGAGTAGAAGAACTCCCAGAACCCCATCAACCAGGTATCAACCAGGTATCAACCAACCACATCACCAACCACACCACCAACAACACCACCAACAACACCACCAACCACACCACCAACCACACCACCAAACACATCACCATACACGTCACCAACCAAACCACCAACCACATCACCAACCACACCATCAACCACAACACCAACCACACCACCAACCACATCACCAACCACAACACCAACCACACCACCAAACACATCACCAACCACACCACCAACCACATCACCAACCACACCACCAACCACACCACCAAACACATCACCAACCACGTCACCAACCAAACAACCAACCACACCACCAACCACACCACTAAACACATCACCAACCACGTCACCAACCAAACCACCAACAACACCACACCCTGTACCGCTGCCTGTCATATTAACCTATGGTATTAACCTGCCCTTGCTCCTAATTAGACCACTAATATTATCTCTCCATAACTGCAGAATAAAACTGAGATGGCAGCGGGTGGTTGAGAGATGGCAGCTCGTGGCAACATCTTTCTCTCTGCCATGCAAGGATTTATCGAGCATTCACGCCACCACTTACGAAGCCTCTGCATCTTTCAGTATACATGGCAGTTTTGTTTACATACATTAAATGGTCTACGAGCTTGGGAACAAAACAAATCCAAGCTTGTTGTTTATTGAAACAACTTCATAAGTGTTTCAGGTCTCATATATAGTTGAATAACTGTAAACAAAGTCGTTGAAAGATGCACAAGCTTCGTAAATGGTTGCGTCAATTGTTTATGAATCGCTCAGGTCTTTGCTGAGTTACAACAATTTTTATTAAGAGGTGAAGTATCTTCGCAGATTCATGGCTTCGAGAATACGTGGTTTCCTACTGATAATGATAGTAATATATATATATATATATATATATATATATATATATATATATATATATATATATATATATATATATATATATATATATATATATATATATATATATATATATGTCGTACCTAGTAGCCAGAACTCACTTCTCAGCCTACTATGCAAGGCCCGATTTGCCTAATAAGCCAAGTTTTCATGAATTAATATATTTACTATAATTTTTTTCTTATGAAATGATAAAGCTACCCTTTTCACTATGTATGAGGTCAATTTTTTTTATTGGAGTTAAAATTAACGTAGATATATGACCGAACCTAACCAACCCTACCTAACCTAACCTAACCTATATATATAGGTAAGGTTAGGTTAGGTAGCCAAAAAAAGCTAGGTTAGGTTAGGTTAGGTAGGTTAGGTAGACGAAAAAACATTAATTCATGAAAACTTGGCTTATTAGGCAAATCGGGCCTTGCATAGTAGGCTGAGAAGTGAGTTCTGGCTACTAGGTACGACATATATATATATATATATATATATATATATATATATATATATATATATATATATATATATATATATATATATATATATATATATATATATATATATATATGTCGTACCTAGTAGCCAGAACTCACTTTTTGGCCTACTATGCAAGGCCCGATTTGCCTAATAAGCCAAGTTTTCCTGAATTAATATATTTTTTCTAATTTTTTTCTTATGAAATGATAAAGCTACCCATTTCATTATGTATGAGGTCAATTTTTTTTTATTGGAGTTAAAATTAACGTAGACATATGACCGAACCTAACCCACCCTACCTAACCTAACCTAACCTATCTTTATAGGTTAGGTTTGGTTAGGTAGCCCAAAAAGGTAGGTTAGGTTAGGTTAGGTAGGTTAGGTAGTCGAAAAACAATTAATTCATGAAAACATGGCTTATTAGGCAAATCGGGCCTTGCATAATAGGCTGAGAAGTGAGTTCTGGCTACTAGGTACGACATATATATATATATATATATATATATATATATATATATATATATATATATATATATATATATATATATATATATATATATATGTCGTACCTAGTAGCCAGAACTCACTTCTCAGCCTACTATTCAAGGCCCGATTTGCCTAATAAGCCAAGTTTTCCTGAATTAATATATTTACTATAATTTTTTTCTTATGAAATGATAAAGCAACCCTTTTCTCTATGTATGAGGTCAATTTTTTTTTATTGGAGTTAAAATTAACGTAGATATATGACCGAACCTAACCAACCCTACCTAACCTAACCTAACCTATATTTATAGGTAAGGTTAGGTTAGGTAGCCAAAAAAAGCTAGGTTAGGTTAGGTTAGGTAGGTTAGGTAGACGAAAAAACATTAATTCATGAAAACTTGGCTTATTAGGCAAATCAGGCCTTGAATAGTAGGCTGAGAAGTGCGTTCTGGCTATTAGGTACGACATATATATATATATATATATGTCGTACCTAGTAGCCAGAACTCACTTCTCAGCCAACTATTCAAGGCCCGATTTGCCTAATAAGCCAAGTTTTCCTGAATTAATATATTTACTATAATTTTTTTCTTATGAAATGATAAAGCTACCCTTTTCTCTATGTATGAGGTCATTTTTTTTTATTGGAGTTAAAATTAAAGTAGATATATGGCCGAACCTAACCAACCCTACCTAACCTAACCTAACCTATATTTATAGGTAAGGTTAGGGTAGGTAGCCAAAAAAAGCTAGGTTAGGTTAGGTTTGGTAAGTTAGGTAGACGGAAAAACATTAATTCATGAAAACTTGGCTTATTAGGCAAATCGGGCCTTGAATAGTAGGCTGAGAAGTGCCTTCTGGCTATTAGGTACGACATATATATATATATATATATATATATATATATATATATATATATATATATATATATATATATATACATATATATATATATATATATATATATATATATATATATATATATATATATATATATATATATATATATGTCGTACCTAATAGCCAGAATGCACTTCTCAGCCTACTATGCAAGGCCCGATTTGCCTAATAAGCCAAGTTTTCCTGAATTAATATATTTTTTCTAATTTTTTTCTTATGAAATGATAAAGCTACCCATTTCATTATGTATGAGGTCAATTTTTTTTTATTGGAGTTAAAATTAACGTAGATATATGACCGAACCTAACCAACCCTACCTAACCTAACCTAACCTATCTTTATAGGTTAGGTTAGGTTAGGAAGCCGAAAAAGTTAGGGTAGGTTAGGTTAGGTAGGGTAGGTAGTCGAAAAACAATTCATAAAAACTTGGCTTATTAGGCAAATCGGGCCTTGCATAGTAGGCTGAGAAGTGCGTTCTGGCTACTAGGTACGACATATATATATATATATATATATATATATATATATATATATATATATATATATATATATATATATATATATATATATGTCGTACCTAATAGCCAGAACGCACTTCTCAGCCTACTATTCAAGGCCCGATTTGCCTAATAAGCCAAGTTTTCATGAATTAATGTTTTTTCGTCTACCTAACCTACCTAACCTAACCTAACCTAGCTTTTTTTGGCTACCTAACCTAACCTTACCTATAAATATAGGTTAGGTTAGGTTAGGTAGGGTTGGTTAGGTTCGGTCATATATCTACGTTAATTTTAACTCCAATAAAAAAAATTGACCTCATACATAGAGAAAAGGGTTGCTTTATCATTTCATAAGAAAAAAATTATAGTAAATATATTAATTCAGGAAAACTTGGCTTATTAGGCAAATCGGGCCTTGAATAGTAGGCTGAGAAGTGAGTTCTGGCTACTAGGTACGACATATATATATATATATATATATATATATGTCGTACCTAGTAGCCAGAACGCACTTCTGGGCCTACTATGCAAGGCCCGATTTGCCTAATAAGCCAAGTTTTCCTGAATTAATATATTTTTTCTAATTTTTTTCTTATGAAATGATAAAGTTACCCATTTCTTTATGTATGAGATCAATTTTTTTTATTGGAGTTAAAATTAACGTAGATATATGACCAAACCTAACCAACCCTACCTAACCTAACCTAACCTATCTTTATAGGTTAGGTTAGGTTAGGTAGCCGAAAAAGTTAGGTTAGGTTAGGTTAGGTAGGTTAGGTAGTCGAAAAACAATTAATTCATGAAAACTTGGCTTATTAGGCAAATCGGGCCTTGCATAGTAGGCTGAGAAGTGCGTTCTGGCTACTAGGTACGACACATATATATATATATATATATATATATATATATATATATATATATATATATATATATATATATATATATATATATATATATATATATGCAAGCAAGCCTGAATGGTCCCCAGGACTATATACAACTGAAAACTCACACCCCAGAAGTGACTCGAACCCATACTGCCAGGAGCAACGCAACTGGTATGTACAGGGACGCCTTAATCCGCTTGACCATCACGACCGGACATAAGGAAGTGATAGCCGAAGCTATTTGAACCACTTCCCCGCCGGCACTCGGATGGTAATCTTGGGCATAGCATTTTATCAAATCACCTCATTCTTTGGGGCACACGTGAGGAACACAAATGCAAACAAGCCTGAATGGTCCCCAGGACTATATACAACTGAAAACTCACACCCCAGAAGTGACTCGAACCCATACTGCCATGAGCAACGCAACTGGTATGTACAGGGACGCCTTAATCCGCTTGAGTCACTTCTGGGGTGTGAGTTTTCAGTTGTATATAGTCCTGGGGACCATTCAGGCTTGTTTGCATTTGTGTTCCTCACGTGTGCCCCAAAGAATGAGGTGATTTGATAAAATGCTATGCCCAAGATTACCATCTGAGTGCCGGCGGGGAAGTGGTTCAAATAGCTTCGGCTATCACTTCCTTATGTCCGGTCGTGATGGTCAAGCGGATTAAGGCGTCCCTGTACATACCAGTTGCGTTGCTCCTTGCAGTATGGGTTCGAGTCACTTCTGGGGTGTGAGTTTTCAGTTGTATATAGTCCTGGGGACCATTCAGGCTTGTTTGCATTTGTGTTCCTCACGTGTGCCACAAAGAATGAGGTGATTTGATAAAATGCTATGCCCAAGATTACCATCCGAGTGCCGGCGGGGAAGTGGTTCAAATAGCTTCGGCTATCACTTCCTTATGTCCGGTTGTGATGGTCAAGTGGATTAAGGCATCCCTGTACATACCAGTTGCGTTGCTCCTGGCAGTATGGGTTCGAGTCACTTCTGGGGTGTGAGTTTTCAGTTGTATATAGTCCTGGGGACCATTCAGGCTTGTTTGCATTTGTGTTCCTCACGTGTGCCCCAAAGAATGAGGTGATTTGATAAAATGCTATGCCCAAGATTACCATCCGAGTGCCGGCGGGGAAGTGGTTCAAATAGCTTCGGCTATCACTTCCTTATGTCCGGTCGTGGTGGTCAAGCGGATTAAGGCGTCCCTGTACATACCAGTTGCGTTGCTCCTGGCAGTATGGGTTCGAGTCACTTCTGGGGTGTGAGTTTTCAGTTGTATATAGTCCTGTGGACCATTCAGGCTTGTTTGCATTTGTGTTCCTCACGTGTGCCACAAAGAATGAGGTGATTTGATAAAATGCTATGCCCAAAATTACCATCCGAGTGCCGGCGGGAAGTGGTTCAAATAGCTTCGGCTATCACTTCCTTATGTCCGGTCGTGGTGGTCAAGCGGATTAAGGCGTCCCTGTACATACCAGTTGCGTTGCTCCTGGCAGTATGGGTTCGAGTCACTTCTGGGGTGTGAGTTTTCAGTTGTATATAGTCCTGGGGACCATTCAGGCTTGTTTGCATTTGTGTTCCTCACGTGTGCCCCAAAGAATGAGGTGATTTGATAAAATGCTATGCCCAAGATTACCATCCGAGTGCCGGCGGGGAAGTGGTTCAAATAGCTTCGGCTATCACTTCCTTATGTCCGGTCGTGATGGTCAAGTGGATTAAGGCGTCCCTGTACATACCAGTTGCGTTGCTCCTGGCAGTATGGGTTCGAGTCACTTCTGGGGTGTGAGTTTTCAGTTGTATATAGTCCTGGGGACCATTCAGGCTTATTTGCATTTGTGTTCCTCACGTGTGCCCCAAAGAATGAGGTGATTTGATAAAATGCTATGCCCAAGATTACCATCTGAGTGCCGGCGGGGAAGTGGTTCAAATAGCTTCGGCTATCACTTCCTTATGTCCGGTCGTGATGGTCAAGCGGATTAAGGCGTCCCTGTACATACCAGTTGCGTTGCTCCTGGCAGTATGGGTTCGAGTCACTTCTGGGGTGTGAGTTTTCAGTTGTATATAGTCCTGGGGACCATTCAGGCTTGTTTGCATTTGTGTTCCTCACGTGTGCCCCAAAGAATGAGGTGATTTGATAAAATGCTATGCCCAAGATTACCATCCGAGTGCCGGCGGGGAAGTGGTTCAAATAGCTTCGGCTATCACTTCCTTATGTCCGGTCGTGGTGGTCAAGCGGATTAAGGCGTCCCTGTACATACCAGTTGCGTTGCTCCTGGCAGTATGGGTTCGAGTCACTTCTGGGGTGTGAGTTTTCAGTTGTATATAGTCCTGGGGACCATTCAGGCTTGTTTGCATTTGTGTTCCTCACGTGTGCCACAAAGAATGAGGTGATTTGATAAAATGCTATGCCCAAGATTACCATCCGAGTGCCGGCGGGGAAGTGGTTCAAATAGCTTCAGCTGTCACTTCCTTATGTCCAGTCGTGGTGGTCAAGCGGATTAAGGCGTCCCTGTACATACCAGTTGCGTTGCTCCTGGCAGTATGGGTTCGAGTCACTTCTGGGGTGTGAGTTTTCAGTTGTATATAGTCCTGGGGACCATTCAGGCTTGTTTGCATTTGTGTTCCTCACGTGTGCCACAAAGAATGAGGTGATTTGATAAAATGCTATGCCCGAGATTACCATCCGAGTGCCGGTGGTGAAGTGGTTCAAATAGCTTCGGCTATCACTTCCTTATGTCCGGTCGTGATGGTCAAGCGGATTAAGGCGTCCCTGTACATACCAGTTGCGTTGCTCCTGGCAGTATGGGTTCGAGTCACTTCTAGGGTGTGAGTTTTCAGTTGTATATAGTCCTGGGGACCATTCAGGCTTGTTTGCATTTGTGTTCCTCACGTGTGCCCCAAAGAATGAGGTGATTTGATAAAATGCTATGCCCAAGATTACCATCCGAGTGCCGGCGGGGAAGTGGTTCAAATAGCTTCGGCTATCACTTCCTTATGTCCGGTCGTGATGGTCAAGCGGATTAAGGCGTCCCTGTACATACCAGTTGCGTTGCTCCAGGCAGTATGGGTTCAAGTCACTTCTGGGGTGTGAGTTTTCAGTTGTATATAGTCCTGGGGACCATTCAGGCTTGTTTGCATTTGTGTTCCTCACGTGTGCCACAAAGAATGAGGTGATTTGATAAAATGCTATGCCCAAGATTACCATCCGAGTGCCGGCGGGGAAGTGGTTCAAATAGCTTCGGCTATCACTTCCTTATGTCCGGTCGTGGTGGTCAAGCGGATTAAGGCGTCCCTGTACATACCAGTTGCGTTGCTCCTGGCAGTATGGGTTCGAGTCACTTCTGGGGTGTGAGTTTTCAGTTTTATATAGTCCTGGGGACCATTCAGGCTTGTTTGCATTTGTGTTCCTCAGGTGTGCCCCAAAGAATGAGGTGATTTGATAAAATGCTATGCCCAAGATTACCATCCGAGTGCCGGCGGGGAAGTGGTTCAAATAGCTTCGGCTATCACTTCCTTATGTCCGGTCGTGATGGTCAAGCGGATTAAGGCGTCTCTGTACATACCAGTTGCGTTGCTCCTGGCAGTATGGGTTCGAGTCACTTCTGGGGTGTGAGTTTTCAGTTGTATATAGTCCTGGGGACCATTCAGGCTTGTTTGCATTTGTGTTCCTCACGTGTGCCACAAAGAATGAGGTGATTTGATAAAATGCTATGCCCAAGATTACCATCCGAGTGCCGGTGGGGAAGTGGTTCAAATAGCTTTGGCTATCACTTCCTTATGTCCGGTCGTGATGGTCAAGCGGATTAAGGCGTCCCTGTACATACCTGTTGCGTTGCTCCTGGCAGTATGGGTTCGAGTCACTTCTGGGGTGTGAGTTTTCAGTTGTATATAGTCCTGGGGACCATTCAGGCTTGTTTGCATTTGTGTTCCTCACGTGTGCCCCAAAGAATGAGGTGATTTGATAAAATGCTATGCCCAAGATTACCATCCGAGTGCCGGCGGGGAAGTGGTTCAAATAGCTTCGGCTATCACTTCCTTATGTCCGGTCGTGGTGGTCAAGCGGATTAAGGCGTCCCTGTACATACCAGTTGCGTTGCTCCTGGCAGTATGGGTTCGAGTCACTTCTGGGGTGTGAGTTTTCAGTTGTATATAGTCCTGGGGACCATTCAGGCTTGTTTGCATTTGTGTTCCTCACGTGTGCCACAAAGAATGAGGTGATTTGATAAAATGCTATGCCCAAGATTACCATCCGAGTGCCGGCGGGGAAGTGGTTCAAATAGCTTCGGCTATCACTTCCTTATGTCCGGTCGTGATGGTCACGCGGATTAAGGCGTCCCTGTACATACCAGTTGCGTTGCTCCTGGCAGTATGGGTTCGAGTCACTTCTGGGGTGTGAGTTTTCAGTTGTATATAGTCCTGGGGACCACTCAGGCTTGTTTGCATTTGTGTTCCTCACGTGTGCCACAAAGAATGAGGTGATTTGATAAAATGCTATGCCCAAGATTACCATCCGAGTGCCGGTGGGGAAGTGGTTCAAATAGCTTCGGCTATCACTTCCTTATGTCCGGTCGTGATGGTCAAGCAGATTAAGGCGTCCCTGTACATACCAGTTGCGTTGCTCCTGGCAGTATGGGTTCGAGTCACTTCTGGGGTGTGAGTTTTCAGTTGTATATAGTCCTGGGGACCATTCAGGCTTGTTTGCATTTGTGTTCCTCACGTGTGCCCCAAAGAATGAGGTGATTTGATAAAATGCTATGCCCAAGATTACCATCCGAGTGCCGGCGGGGAAGTGGTTCAAATAGCTTCGGCTATCACTTCCTTATGTCCGGTCGTGATGGTCAAGTGGATTAAGGCGTCCCTGTACATACCAGTTACGTTGCTCCTGGCAGTATGGGTTCGAGTCACTTCTGGGGTGTGAGTTTTCAGTTGTATATAGTCCTGGGGACCATTCAGGCTTGTTTGCATTTGTGTTCCTCACGTGTGCCCCAAAGAATGAGGTGATTTGATAAAATGCTATGCCCAAGATTACCATCCGAGTGCCGGCGGGGAAGTGGTTCAAATAGCTTCGGCTATCACTTCCTTATGTCCGGTCGTGATGGTCACGCGGATTAAGGCGTCCCTGTACATACCAGTTGCGTTGCTCCTGGCAGTATGGGTTCGAGTCACTTCTGGGGTGTGAGTTTTCAGTTGTATATAGTCCTGGGGACCATTCAGGCTTGTTTGCATTTGTGTTCCTCACGTGTGCCACAAAGAATGAGGTGATTTGATACAATGCTATGCCCAAGATTACCATCCGAGTGCCGGTGGGGAGGTGGTTCAAATAGCTTCGGCTATCACTTCCTTATGTCCGGTCGTGATGGTCAAGCAGATTAAGGCGTCCCTGTACATACCAGTTGCGTTGCTCCTGGCAGTATGGGATCGAGTCACTTCTGGGTTGTGAGTTTTCAGTTGTATATAGTCCTTTGGACCATTCAGGCTTGTTTGCATTTGTGTTCCTCACGTGTGCCCCAAAGAATGAGGTGATTTGATAAAATGCTATGCCCAAGATTACCATCCGAGTGCCGGCGGGGAAGTGGTTCAAATAGCTTCGGCTATCACTTCCTTATGTCCGGTCGTGATGGTCACGCGGATTAAGGCGTCCCTGTACATACCAGTTGCGTTGCTCCTGGCAGTATGGGTTCGAGTCACTTCTGGGGTGTGAGTTTTCAGTTGTATATAGTCCTGGGGACCATTCAGGCTTGTTTGCATTTGTGTTCCTCACGTGTGCCACAAAGAATGAGGTGATTTGATAAAATGATATGCCCAAGATTACCATCCGAGTGCCGGTGGGGAAGTGGTTCAAATAGCTTCGGCTATCACTTCCTTATGTCCGGTCGTGATGGTCAAGCAGATTAAGGCGTCCCTGTACATACCAGTTGCGTTGCTCCTGGCAGTATGGGTTCGAGTCACTTCTGGGGTGTGAGTTTTCAGTTGTATATAGTCCTGGGGACCATTCAGGCTTGTTTGCATTTGTGTTCCTCACGTGTGCCCCAAAGAATGAGGTGATTTGATAAAATGCTATGCCCAAGATTACCATCCGAGTGCCGGCGGGGAAGTGGTTCAAATAGCTTCGGCTATCACTTCCTTATGTCCGGTCGTGATGGTCAAGTGGATTAAGGCGTCCCTGTACATACCTGTTACGTTGCTCCTGGCAGTATGGGTTCGAGTCACTTCTGGGGTGTGAGTTTTCAGTTGTAAATAGTCCTGGGGACCATTCAGGCTTGTTTGCATTTGTGTTCCTCACGTGTGCCCCAAAGAATGAGGTGATTTGATAAAATGCTATGCCCAAGATTACCATCCGAGTGCCGGCGGGGAAGTGGTTCAAATAGCTTCGGCTATCACTTCCTTATGTCCGGTCGTGATGGTCACGCGGATTAAGGCGTCCCTGTACATACCAGTTGCGTTGCTCCTGGCAGTATGGGTTCGAGTCACTTCTAGGTTTGGGTTTGAGTTTTCAGTTGTATATAGTCCTGGGGACCATTCAGGCTTGTTTGCATTTGTGTTCCTCACGTGTGCCACAAAGAATGAGGTGATTTGATACAATGCTATGCCCAAGATTACCATCCGAGTGCCGGTGGGGAGGTGGTTCAAATAGCTTCGGCTATCACTTCCTTATGTCCGGTCGTGATGGTCAAGCAGATTAAGGCGTCCCTGTACATACCAGTTGCGTTGCTCCTGGCAGTATGGGATCGAGTCACTTCTGGGTTGTGAGTTTTCAGTTGTATATAGTCCTTTGGACCATTCAGGCTTGTTTGCATTTGTGTTCCTCACGTGTGCCCCAAAGAATGAGGTGATTTGATAAAATGCTATGCCCAAGATTACCATCCGAGTGCCGGCGGGGAAGTGGTTCAAATAGCTTCGGCTATCACTTCCTTATGTCCGGTCGTGGTGGTCAAGCGGATTAAGGCGTCCCTGTACATACCAGTTGCGTTGCTCCTGGCAGTATGGGTTCGAGTCACTTCTGGGGTGTGAGTTTTCAGTTGTATATAGTCCTGGGGACCATTCAGGCTTGTTTGCATTTGTGTTCCTCACGTGTGCCACAAAGAATGAGGTGATTTGATAAAATGCTATGCCCAAGATTACCATCCGAGTGCCGGCGGGGAAGTGGTTCAAATAGCTTCGGCTATCACTTCCTTATGTCCGGTCGTGGTGGTCAAGCGGATTAAGGCGTCCCTGTACATATCAGTTGCGTTGCTCCTGGCAGTATGGGTTCGAGTCACTTCTGGGGTGTGAGTTTTCAGTTGTATATAGTCCTGGGGACCATTCAGGCTTGTTTGCATTTGTGTTCCTCACGTGTGCCCCAAAGAATGAGGTGATTTGATAAAATGCTATGCCCAAGATTACCATCCGAGTGCCGGCGGGGAAGTGGTTCAAATAGCTTCGGCTATCACTTCCTTATGTCCGGTCGTGATGGTCAAGTGGATTAAGGCGTCCCTGTACATACCAGTTGCGTTGCTCCTGGCAGTATGGGTTCGAGTCACTTCTGGGGTGTGAGTTTTCAGTTGTATATAGTCCTGGGGACCATTCAGGCTTGTTTGCATTTGTGTTCCTCACGTGTGCCACAAAGAATGAGGTGATTTGATAAAATGCTATGCCCAAGATTACCATCCGAGTGCCGGTGGGGAAGTGGTTCAAATAGCTTCGGCTATCACTTCCTTATGTCCAGTCGTGATGGTCAAGCGGATTAAGGCGTCCCTGTACATACCAGTTGCGTTGCTCCTGGCAGTATGGGTTCGAGTCACTTCTGGGGTGTGAGTTTTCAGTTGCATATAGTCCTGGGGACCATTCAGGCTTGTTTGCATTTGTGTTCCTCACGTGTGCCACAAAGAATGAGGTGATTTGATAAAATGCTATGCCCAAGATTACCATCCGAGTGCCGGTAGGGAAGTGGTTCAAATAGCTTCGGCTATCACTTCCTTATGTCCGGTCGTGATGGTCAAGCGGATTAAGGCGTCCCTGTACATACCAGTTGCGTTGCTCCTGGCAGTATGGGTTCGAGTCACTTCTGGGGTGTGAGTTTTCAGTTGTATATAGTCCTGGGGACCATTCAGGCTTGTTTGCATTTGTGTTCCTCACGTGTGCCACAAAGAATGAGGTGATTTGATAAAATGCTATGCCCAAGATTACCATCCGAGTGCCGGCGGGGAAGTGGTTCAAATCGCTTCGGCTATCACTTCCTTATGTCCGGTCGTGGTGGTCAAGCGGATTAAGGCGTCCCTGTACATACCAGTTGCGTTGCTCCTGGCAGTATGGGTTCGAGTCACTTCTGGGGTGTGAGTTTTCAGTTGTATATAGTCCTGGGGACCATTCAGGCTTGTTTGCATTTGTGTTCCTCACGTGTGCCCCAAAGAATGAGGTGATTTGATAAAATGCTATGCCCAAGATTGCCATCCGAGTGCCGGCGGGGAAGTGGTTCAAATAGCTTCGGCTATCACTTCCTTATGTCCGGTCGTGATGGTCAAGCAGATTAAGGCGTCCCTGTACATACCAGTTGCGTTGCTCCTGGCAGTATGGGTTCGAGTCACTTCTGGGGTGTGAGTTTTCAGTTGTATATAGTCCTGGGGACCATTCAGGCTTGTTTGCATTTGTGTTCCTCACGTGTGCCCCAAAGAATGAGGTGATTTGATAAAATGCTATGCCCAAGATTACCATCCGAGTGCCGGCGGGGAAGTGGTTCAAATAGCTTCGGCTATCACTTCCTTATGTCCGGTCGTGATGGTCAAGTGGATTAAGGCGTCCCTGTACATACCTGTTACGTTGCTCCTGGCAGTATGGGTTCGAGTCACTTCTGGGGTGTGAGTTTTCAGTTGTAAATAGTCCTGGGGACCATTCAGGCTTGTTTGCATTTGTGTTCCTCACGTATGCCCCAAAGAATGAGGTGATTTGATAAAATGCTATGCCCAAGATTACCATCCGAGTGCCGGCGGGGAAGTGGTTCAAATAGCTTCGGCTATCACTTCCTTATGTCCGGTCGTGATGGTCACGCGGATTAAGGCGTCCCTGTACATACCAGTTGCGTTGCTCCTAGCAGTATGGGTTCGAGTCACTTCTGGGGTGTGAGTTTTCAGTTGTATATAGTCCTGGGGACCATTCAGGCTTGTTTGCATTTGTGTTCCTCACGTGTGCCACAAAGAATGAGGTGATTTGATACAATGCTATGCCCAAGATTACCATCCGAGTGCCGGTGGGGAGGTGGTTCAAATAGCTTCGGCTATCACTTCCTTATGTCCGGTCGTGATGGTCAAGCAGATTAAGGCGTCCCTGTACATACCAGTTGCGTTGCTCCTGGCAGTATGGGATCGAGTCACTTCTGGGTTGTGAGTTTTCAGTTGTATATAGTCCTTTGGACCATTCAGGCTTGTTTGCATTTGTGTTCCTCACGTGTGCCCCAAAGAATGAGGTGATTTGATAAAATGCTATGCCCAAGATTACCATCCGAGTGCCGGCGGGGAAGTGGTTCAAATAGCTTCGGCTATCACTTCCTTATGTCCGGTCGTGGTGGTCAAGCGGATTAAGGCGTCCCTGTACATACCAGTTGCGTTGCTCCTGGCAGTATGGGTTCGAGTCACTTCTGGGGTGTGAGTTTTCAGTTGTATATAGTCCTGGGGACCATTCAGGCTTGTTTGCATTTGTGTTCCTCACGTGTGCCACAAAGAATGAGGTGATTTGATAAAATGCTATGCCCAAGATTACCATCCGAGTGCCGGCGGGGAAGTGGTTCAAATAGCTTCGGCTATCACTTCCTTATGTCCGGTCATGGTGGTCAAGCGGATTAAGGCGTCCCTGTACATATCAGTTGCGTTGCTCCTGGCAGTATGGGTTCGAGTCACTTCTGGGGTGTGAGTTTTCAGTTGTATATAGTCCTGGGGACCATTCAGGCTTGTTTGCATTTGTGTTCCTCACGTGTGCCCCAAAGAATGAGGTGATTTGATAAAATGCTATGCCCAAGATTACCATCCGAGTGCCGGCGGGGAAGTGGTTCAAATAGCTTCGGCTATCACTTCCTTATGTCCGGTCGTGATGGTCAAGTGGATTAAGGCGTCCCTGTACATACCAGTTGCGTTGCTCCTGGCAGTATGGGTTCGAGTCACTTCTGGGGTGTGAGTTTTCAGTTGTATATAGTCCTGGGGACCATTCAGGCTTGTTTGCATTTGTGTGCCTCACGTGTGCCACAAAGAATGAGGTGATTTCATAAAATGCTATGCCCAAGATTACCATCCGAGTGCCGGTGGGGAAGTGGTTCAAATAGCTTCGGCTATCACTTCCTTATGTCCAGTTCTGATGGTCAAGCGGATTAAGGCGTCCCTGTACATACCAGTTGCGTTGCTCCTGGCACTATGGGTTCGAGTCACTTCTGGGGTGTGAGTTTTCAGTTGTTTATAGTCCTGGGGACCATTCAGGCTTGTTTGCATTTGTGTTCCTCACGTGTGCCCCAAAGAATGAGGTGATTTGATAAAATGCTATGCCCAAGATTACCATCCGAGTGCCGGCGGGGAAGTGGTTCAAATAGCTTCGGCTATCACTTCCTTATGTCCGGTCGTGATGGTCAAGTGGATTAAGGCGTCCCTGTACATACCAGTTGCGTTGCTCCTGGCAGTATGGGTTCGAGTCACTTCTGGGGTGTGAGTTTTCAGTTGCATATAGTCCTGGGGACCATTCAGGCTTGTTTGCATTTGTGTTCCTCACGTGTGCCACAAAGAATGAGGTGATTTGATAAAATGCTATGCCCAAGATTACCATCCGAGTGCCGGTAGGGAAGTGGTTCAAATAGCTTCGGCTATCACTTCCTTATGTCCGGTCGTGATGGTCAAGCGGATTAAGGCGTCCCTGTACATACCAGTTGCGTTGCTCCTGGCAGTATGGGTTCGAGTCACTTCTGGGGTGTGAGTTTTCAGTTGTATATAGTCCTGGGGACCATTCAGGCTTGTTTGCA